>NW_028278255.1:600000-871813 GCF_059751315.1 Micrasema longulum
GACTTAGCCAAACATTTTTATTTATCATAAAATTATAGAACTTGCCAATACTCGCAAGTAATATTATGTTTTGATTCTACTAAAAACTAATATTATTTGTTTTTATTTTGTTTAGTGTACCCACAAAAGCAGCAATACGCGTACGCAGGATACCCACCACAGCATTATCCTCCAGGCCCATACTACCACGGCTCCCAGTATGGTCCATATAACTACTGAGGATCGGCGCAACTCCATACACCTCACCAGGCATCACAAACCGCACACTCAGAGTCATCTAATTCATCCCTGTCGAACTCCCTCGCTAGCTTTCATTCATCTCGCAGAAAACAAAAAAAATTTGACTACTCCACAGATGATTCCCAAAGAATTACATTCAGAAAACCTGGGCGAGACGCCCCATCATCTTCCACTGCTCATTCCCTATACAGGTCTTCTAAATACACAGCAAATGCGATGAGCAACCTTTCAATGATCGAGGAAATTCCGTCCATGGGAAACAAATACACAAGTCACTCGAGTAAAACTCAGAGTGTCCCGTCCATTGCTGAAAAGTTGTATAAAAAGCGAACTCAAAAATGGTCAAATAATCGCGCGTTTTCATCCACAACGCTCAATCGTCCTATGCGCGATGAGAGTTACGAAGTCCCGATCGGAAGTCATTACGACAGAAGTCAATATTATCGTCGGCATTCCTCCGAGAATCCAAATTGTATCTTGAGGCCTCACGAACCGGAGAGGAATTATGATAGAAGGTCAGTGTACAGTTGTATGCCGCATCAGGTGATGAGGCCTGAAGATGCGATGAGGGTTTTGCATCCTACGGAGTTAAGATCAGTCCGCGCGGCCCCTGGAGGTTACATCGTTGACCTTCCTCCACTCGTAGCGTACAATAACTTGTATCTAGCCTTCTTGTACTGATCAAATTGGAAGTATTTTTACTGTGTGAATGTTGTAACTTACAAATTGCGATATGCAAAGAGCGCAGAGTGAATCTATTTTACGTAATATTTCAAAATTGATTTTTCTTTTTCTCTTTGTAGTTTCGTCAAACTTGATGATGGTGATGTGTTGGGTTTACTTTTGATGATTGAAAAAACGTTTTTTTAGAATTTGGATAATTAGTAAAGTTGCGCCATAGAAAGTAGGTTTAAATCAAAATTTGATTCCGACAAAAATGTAATAATTTTAATTTTAAATATTTTTCTCGGACAAAGACTGCATATCAGCTATTCATGGATGAGATTAATAGTACCTTTATACATATATTCATATTTTTACAAATTCTTTTCAATAAGATATTATATATATTCATTTTTAAACAAAAGTGTTCAATACTGGATTAAAGATTAGATCAGCTTTTCTTATGTGTATAGTTTGGTATTTTTATTTCAGAAATGTCAAATCTGTGATAAGAAATGCTCGGAGAAATATTTTTAAGTGTCGTCTCAATCTTTCCACTACTAGAACAAATGAGATTGAACACTTATAAGTACATATCGGATAAATCGGTTTAAAGATAAATGTGCCTTTCTAAAAACAGGTGTTTATATAAATGAGTCATAATTTGACTAAAGAAGATGAATTTTATTATTAAGAAAGCAAGTAAAAATTTTCACATAAAAATATTGTTGGGATTTGTGAAAGTGGGTCGAATGAAGATGTATGCGTGACTTGTTCATAAAATAATTTATATACTTCAATTTAGTTACGTTTAGTTTAGGATTTAGTAATGATATAATTATTTTTTCCGTGGATGAAATCTCATTCTCCAGTTTACAGTTTTGGCAGATCATTTTGTATTTAGTTGTATTTCATTTTTCACATCAGTGTTACCATTGTTTGTTTAATAATTTCTACCATATATGCAACACGAAATAAAATAAATATGAATTTATCTACCTATACATATTAAATTAATTACTATTCATCAATATTGTTCAGGGGTTTGTCTAATCAGATTTTTTAGCTTTCTTAAATCTGTGCAATGTGAAAAGTCTTATGTCATAGATCTTTACTTGGAAATAACAAACATTTTTATGAGTACCGAATTGAAAAATGTAAGTTGCCATGTTTTATTCACGTTATTACCTCTTATGTAGAATATAATATAATAGACACGTAGCTTATCTAAAGAAAATCTATTCAAATTTTAAAATGTCTTATGACATAGATAGATTTACTAAAATAAAATATTTTTGGTCAAAACTTAGCTTAAAAACTTTTACCCCGAGACCACAGAAACATAATTTTAATTGATCTAACGTTTTAAAATATTATTTTATACTTTTTTTATCATCGGTCTAAGACAAGATACATGTATTTAAAAATTATAATAAGAATATAGAGAACAAAAACAGAAAGGACGAATAATAACAAAATGTACACAAACAGTAAAAGTAATAAACACTAATGTAATTTTGTCTAGAATACAGAATTATCCATAAGACCAACCCATTTCTATTTGTAAAAAATCTGAACAGCCATAGACAATAACGTGGGTAGATACTATTTTTCTTTAATAAACCCCTGATAAAAAAATGTAATAAGAGTGACACTTGTGTATCAGGTTTTATCTTTGTAATATTATTTGGTGCTTTATTTTTCTTGAGAAAACTGGCTTTTCCGAAACGTTAATTATGATTTATTCTATGTAATTCAAAATATATCCAACAAGTCAAATACATATAATATTAAGAATGTAGAATTTTTTATGCTCAAGTTATTATTAGTATTCATGGCTAGTTTACGATTATTTAGTGATTTGAGTAAAAGGTTAGGTAGATGTAGTTTAGTGAACGAATTCTTTAAATTTATTATATTCCGCTGTAAAAACTTGAGCATATTTATTAGTTCAATTAATGTTATGTTTAATTAAGAAATAAATGTAATTTTATATGATTCAATTAAGTGTTAAGACTAAATAAACATATTTAATAAAATTGTTGTTATTATTTATTTTACATATTTTATATTTTTTATTTTGATACACTTCGACTTTCATAAAACGAATATAATAATCACACATTTATTTAGTGTAAAACTACTAAATTACAATATGTAAGATTTCAAATAATACTAAGTTTGGTTTTATGCTTTGACGAAGGAACAGCTGTGTTCCAGAATCGCCTTAAAAACAGGAATTTAGTGAATAGAATAAATGAATAATATGGAGTTATATTAATCACCATAAGATGCACAGAAAGAGCAGAATCAGGTCCTTATTAAGGCTGTAGTCTGACAAAAAGTAAGGAAGGTGTTTGCGGTTTTTGTAAAATTGTTTGATGAAAATAAAAGTAAATGAACATTAGTTAAAAACAATAATCTTCTAAGGTATTTTTTGTTAAAAAGTATACTTTGAAGTTTTATACAACTAATAAATATTTTTAATCAGGTTGTGGTCCCGTGGCTAGTGTTGCGGACTCACGGATCAGAAGTCCAAGGTTCGAACCCCACTCTACCCCAACTTGATTCCCATTTTCTAATAGTTATTTACAACTCTATGAAAATGGTCCCAAAAATAGAAATATTTGGGTAAAATATAAGAACGCAAATATTTCCTTTTTTTAAAAAAAAAAAAATACAATTAACTTTCGACCAGCAGATTACCAAGTATAATTATTTAATCTAGAATTAAAGAAAAATACTACAAATTTGTGCAAATTTAAAGTTCTTTGTCTTTTAAATTTCCTGTTCAATCTATTGTCTTCAATCTTAAAATATTTTGGATATACTAGAAATATTTGAAACCAAACTAAATTTAAAATGAAAACAAAATGGCTTAATTTTTTTAGTATTTATTTATTCAAATTGACAAAAAAGGAGGCAGAAAATTTCAAATTGCCTTAGATTTAAAATAAATTCCTTTTCATATCTCAATGAAGATATAAATAAAAATACTTATAATACAATGTGATAAAATAAGTTTATTTATTATTTGTTATAAAATTGATCTACGTCGTTTTGGTGAATTACATAATATTGATGTAAAAATAATTTATCAATACTTTTAAGGCATATATGGCAAGAATAGCACCTTTTCAATAATATAACATATTTTTTGGACAATTAAGTAAAGGAATAATAAATAATTATAATATATTATGTAAAAATACATATCTAAAATTATGAAAATGTTTATATACTGTCTGTTTAATGAAAGAAGATAGTTTTATGTTGTAGTTGAACATGAATGAGCATTGAAAATATGGTAATATGTGGTCAAACAATACATTATTGAAATTTTAAGACACATTTATTGGAGTTTATGATAATATTATATTTTTACTTTGCAGTAAAAAAGAAACTGATTCATTGCGAGATTGTTTTCCTGCATAAAACATTGTATTAGTGGGCTTTGGGAAAAAAAAGTTTTAAAATGTTTCGTTAAAACATGATGTTAATTTTTCGAGTACAATGGTTGTTTTCTTAAAAGTTTTTATTATTTGCTATGGATTCAAAGCATCTGCATTTGTTTTGTTCTATCATTTATTTATGTACCTTTATTATTTTTTGTCAGAAATTTGAATTGCGGTGAGGAACAAAGTGTGAAATTGTTTAGGAGCGGGAAAAGAAGGCTTCAAAAAAACACATTTCTCGTCCTGATGCCGACCCTTGTATACACATAAGGGAGGGGAGTAAGAGATTGGAAAACAAGGATGAAAGTAGGCTGAATGCTGTCCAAATGTTATTTCTCAGGCGAATGTGCGCATAAGCAAGTATGCATTTCTTCAGAAATAATAATGCTTATCTCAGCCTCATACATTGCATTGTATGAGGCTGAGATAAGCATTATTATTTCTGAAGAAATGCATACTTGCTTATGTATTTTTTCCGATTGATCCGTGGTATTACAATCAACATAGGTATAATGGAGAGTATTTTTCTTCTTCGTCTATGTTCCTAATGACTACCCTAGACATAGAAAGCATAAGCTGTTTTATCTTCCTGCTTGCAGAACCAACTTGCCGATGGTAATGCCAGTAAGAAGAGCAATGTCTTTACTCAACCGTATCTCTTCGGATATTGACATCTTTCATATTAGTTAAGAACAGTTCTAAGAGAAAAACATTCTTTCTCTATAATTGCTGGGTATTTTTATTTTACCATCTTTGTATATTCAAATTTTAGTATTAATTTTTTCGTGTTAGGTATGCATTGAAATATTTTGCAATTTTTGATAATTTTGATTTGATAAAATAAATAAATTGAAATTGAAAAAAAAATATTGATAAAATCAAGAAAAGAGTTCTGCGTTGTTTTGGACATATAGAGTGAATGGACCGCAAGAGCATGACTAAAAAGGATTTACGATATCAATGTTGATAGATGCACAGGACGAAGAAGACCGAGAACAACATGGCATGATTAAATTCAACAAATACTTGAAGACGGACAAGACAAAAGTAAGAATAATTGTTGAGTGTGCATGGGAAGATGTATTAATGAAAAGGAAGCAAGCGAAGACAGATTATAGTGGCATTCAATCCTCCCAGGGTAGCTCTATGGGGAAATAGCGTGATGGCCTGTTTGATTGTATTTCTTGATTTTGTTAATATTTGAATATGTAGTTCACTGCACAAATACTAAAAAACGAAAATTTATTTTGATTTAATTTGTCATAAAAACTTACTAGCAATAAATACAGAATAAAGTACAGCGTATTTTTCGGACCATAAGACTTACTTTTTTATTCTCAAAATTCAATTAAAATTTAGAGTGCATCTTATGGTTTGATGCTTCTTATTGTTCAAAACATATTTTTGTTTTAAAAATTGATAGATAAATTTTGGGGTGCGTCTTATGGTCCGATCCATCTTATCATCCGCAAAATATGGCAATGAAATAGAGATGATGGTTCATAGAACGATAGTTTCAAATTATGTTAGTAGTAGAGTAAAAAATACTGATACTCTATGCCAGTTTACTGTGAATTCAAAGCTGCTTGTTGCGCCTTTTTACGCTGCTTCATATTTATTGACTATTCCGGAACCTAAGTTGAATGGAACACAAGAAGTGTGCTTACTGCTGCATCTAGTGTACATTTATATCAATAAACTGGGTCTGTAATTTTTTATGATTACAAAAAAACTTAGAGAAAAACACAAATATCAAGAAAGAAACTACAGGCAGGTATATATAAAAGATGATCTAGAGTAACAATAATAGGGAAACCCTTCTCTTGAGCTTAACGAGTCTCTTGAGCTTAACGAGCATTGTAGACATTTCTATTATTATATTTATTTTAACAAAAACAATGAACATGATATTTTAAAGTATTCTTTTCCATTTCCTAAAAATTTTCACATTGTCCCTAATATGTATATAAAAACTCCCTACTTTTGAGCAAGAATTAGAGTACTGTGTCTACCAGGGGACCAGGATTAGCGAGGGCACTCTTCCTCTCCTGTACCGCGTTCACCAGCTTCCTGTAGGGCCCTAGCGGGAGGCCGAGAGACTTGAGGTCTGTCTCCGTCAGCAGCATGAGGGAGTCGAGGTCGATCTGCTCCTGCAGAAGTTTGGGGGCGTACTGGGCGAGGCCCCAGGCTGCCAGGAACCTCTGAAGGGCAGCTGCTCCGGATTCTTCTTCCCCTTCGTCTGACGATCCGGAAGAACTCTCTGGAAATATGTGTGAGAAAAGTTATTAAAGGTTTGGAATAAAAATATTTGCTTATAAGGCGGTTTTATACTGCGATATTTCACTGTCTCTGGCTTGGTACCTGAGGCGTAATACTGCCCAAATGCAGTACCCTATGCACCACCAGGTGTGGATAAGAGTTTGATGATGATGATGATTACGTACCATTGTGTTTGTACTTTGTAAAAATGGTGATTGGAAGCATTAAAGTAATGTTTCCAATCACCATTTTTACAAAGTCAGGCGCCGTGGCGTAGTTTGTTAAGACGGCTAACTGTGAAACTGGCGACGTGGGTTCGATTCCCGCCAGTTGCAAGAAAAAAATTCAAGAAAGATTTTTTTCTCAATTGGTCTAGGTGTTGTGGTGTATTTTTCATAACCTCCTTCCATTTCCCACCTGCTGACAAGCCTCTAAATAGAGGCTTAGCGGGTTAATCCTTAAAAAAAAAAAAAAAACAGAATCTTCTTCTTTCTTTTATGGATCCGAAGGATCTGTTTGTGCCGCTGCATCCGTCTCATATGAAGTCGGTTACCCACCATCTTTTTAGTGGTCTGCCTGGGGTCTTCTGCCTTCGGGGTTCCCTTGAAGTGCGATATGTGGAAACCTGTTTACATGTTTGTTTGAGTATCAACTTCGCTGTCTTCTCCACTCACAATGTCTTTCATACTCATGTGCTTCAAATACCCATGTTTCTTATGCGATTTTGTAGCATGTTTCTAGTGACACAATGTAGAGTTCACATTTCCGAGGTCCTTAGGCGAGATTTTGTTCTGGAGGTATCTGCTCTTGCCTCAATTCCGGCCTTACACGTGCATTGTAGATTCTGACCTTACTATCGAGTCTCATGTGTCTATTCCTCAATACAGGATTTCTGAGACACCCAGACACCGAAGCAGCTTTATTTATTTGTTTTAGAGTCTTATTGTATAGATCTGCCTTGTTACCGATGTCAACTCTGAGGTATTTAAATTTCATCACTTGCTCTATCGTCTTGTTATCTACAGCCCTCTTACATCCTACTGGGTTCTTTGATATTGTGAGGCTTTTGACTTTTTCTGTAGATATCTCAATATTATATTGTGTGGTGTAAGGTAGAATCTATAAAGCATCCTTTGGAGGTCATATTATAATCGATTTCCCCATTTTCAAAGGCAAAAAATTACGATTCTCCCAGAGTTCCAAGCAGTGTACTAACTGCAGGCGACCAAATTATACTTAAAAAAAAAACACTGATTGATAAATTATTCTAGTTTTATTATTACAATTTATTATTTAAAACCACCCTGCTAAATATGAAAATTTTCTTAAGGTTGAGGACGAGAGATTTTCTAATGATAACCTCTCTAATGAGTGCATGGATTGTGTTGATACATAACCTGATTTTGTATGTCTCTATCACGTTTCCTCGTGATTTCAATAACAGTGCTTTTAATTTAGTTCATCAGAAAAATAGAGAAGTATTAAGCATTACCTGTGAGGGTGTCATCACTCCAGCGCGGTTTGATGGAGCGTTGTCTCGCTGCTAGAGAACCCGCTGAACCAATGGAAAGTTCCTCTCCGGGGGCTACTCCAGGTGGGCCCCCATGTCCCGGATTCATAGAATTCAAGGTGGCTGTTATTGAACGCCTGGAATATAATCAATTTATTTGATTGAAAATTATGAAAACAGGGTATTCAAGAAATAATATACATATCGGTATTAACAAAAGACTCCGATGACCTTGACAAAAGATGTTAAAAACATTATCATTAACAATAGAATATGAATTTAAAAAAGAAAAATTATTTTGTAAAATGAATGTAATCTGAAAGGGTATGTAAATAAATTTCAAATTTAAAAAAAAACGCAACGGTAGGATATTTTGAAGGTTGTAGATCGGAGATAACGGCTATTTTACATAACTTTGAAAATTCTTAAAGAACTAAAAGATCTATCAGACTCTTTTTTGGTGAGGACTCACTTAAGTCTGTCTTATTATTTTTGTTCAACCCCCACTTTAATTTAGTATTCATTTTGGCCATTAATTTTGTCAGCAGTATCAAATAACTATTTGTGTTTTTTATAAAATAATTGTTAAAAAGCACAGATTTTTAAAATAATGATTGTGATTTGCACAGAATTCTAGACATCAAATATTTAACGTAATATTACAACAGAGATGAAGAACATTTAAGAGAAGGTAATATAAAAGTCCAGGCATCTACAGGGCTTATGACCTGTCAATGGCTGGTTTAAGTGGCCACTTTACACACTGTGTAACATTCACCATTCTGCCTATATTTGAACATCTATATTCCTTCAATTCTTTCATCTGTTGATGTTTGTGAAGTTAAAGAGCTGAAACCTTTATTTATGCGGGTGAGATTCATCTAATTGAATTATTTCACCTACATATTAGGCAACGCCTGAAAATATTATTTTTTCAATTTCTATACTTCTTCATGGACCAGGTAATTTATCAACAATGATGTTAGAATTGAAGATGAAAGAATTGAAGGAATATAGATGTTCAAATATAGGCAGAATGGTGAATGTTACACAGTGTGTAAAGTGGCCACTTAAACCAGCCATTGACAGGTCATAAGCCCTGTAGATGCCTGGACTTCTATATTACCTTCTCTTAAATGTTCTTCATCTCTGTTGTAATATATTAATATAAACAGCTCCCCAGGGAGTTGAATCCAGTCCTTGTCTACAAAAATTTGGACAAACTCAAAATATTGTTGTTTTTATTTAACGTAAGTTAGGAGATAGACATTTATTATAAAAACTGCAAACATGTATTTTTAATTAGGGGTTTTTCTTAGCATTGAATAATTTAACATTGTAAACCCTCAAGATAAGTAATTTTTTTTGGCAAGGAATAATATTTTTTCACAACCATTAGATCTTTAGTTAGATATCTTCTTTCTTTACCTAAATGCAACACTTCCAAAGCCAGGTCTGTCGAATATACTGGCCGGTTCCTGCAGCATCACCTCTTGTCCCAAGCCACTGTCATCTGCTGCCAGGAAGTCTGGTTGACTAGCAGATCTGCAAAATGACAATGGTGTAATGTAATAGAAATTAGACAAACAAGATTTTAAAAGTGAAAATATAGTCCAGATCTAAAAAGCAATGACTGAATGAATATTATTGTGGCATAAGAAACTATGTTTATGATAGATCATTTTAAATATATTATTATCTAATAATGATATCCTCCGTGGCTGCGGCAGGACCCAGGACGACAGCCACCTACCTACTTTTAATCAGTGATAAAGAAAGGGTAATAAATGGAATATTTTTGTAAGTTCATCAGGTACTGAAAATGAAATAAATAATTGACAGACATTTCAACAGAAATAAAGTTCATGTTTTCATTTCAATTTTCAATTTTACTTATTCATATATATGTACATTACAAAATGAAATATTTTAATTCAAACATATAGAAAAATTTAAATAATTAGGTAAAATTAGGTATATATAAAAATAACACAAAAGTATACATACTATTCAGAGAATAATATGTAAAAAAAATAAGAGAATCTTGTAACGAAAAACTCCCTCAGAGACGTGAAAAATGTCAATGTCCAAAGTAATATTGTTCAACATGGAGATAGCTCATCCAACAGGTATAACCATTGGCAGGTTGGTCCTGTATACTGGAATGTGAAACAGTCTATGCTGACGCTGTCTAAGGAACATAAAAGTAAATGCTCCGCATAATTTCAGGGTCGTCAATAATACCGCGCAACAATCGAAAGAAGTGCGTAGTTACATACACATTCCTTCTAGTCTTCAAACTGCTGTAACCGAGCATACCCACTCAGTGGGATAATGCCTCTGGATTCCAAAGGGAATATAGAGTTCAAAACCGAAATAGAGTAACAGAGTTCATAACAGTAGTAGAAAAGTTTATAACAGAAATAGAGTTCATAAAAGAAATGAGTGTTTATAGTAAAAATAGAGTTCACAAAAGAATTGAGAGTTCATAGAAGAAATGAGAGCTCATAACAGAAATAGAGTTCGTAATAAAAAAAAAGGGCAGAAGCGCCAGTTGTCAAACTTAAAAAGAAGTGTCATGCCGACTACCAAAAAGAGAGACATACTCAGGGATACCTGTAATTAAAAAAATGAACTCGCCTCTTTTTAACTTTGGTTGGTACGTGAGTAAATAAATCTTAAATTTTCTACCTGGGCTGAAAGGGTCAAGAGTGCGAGTGACACATGGCATAATGACCCAGAAAAACTATTTATGCATCTGAACAACTGTGAAAGTTTATGAACCGGTTTGTCTATGTTTAAACATCAAAATTTCTTAAATTCTTCCATCGTTTGATTTTTATAAAGTAGAATCTTCATTGGTGTGGAATCCATTGAGTAATTAATGAAAGTGATAAATTAAGTACGGCGAGCAATAAATTTAGTTGACCTCATAAGTACTGATTTCCTGGGAGCTTCTGCACTATCTTGCGACTCTTCGTCTTCCACAGAGAACACATCGGCGATCTTCCCTCTCTGGTGAGGACCCGTGGCGGAGAAGCTTCCCACGTACATGACCTCGGAGTCTCTGCGTAGACCGGTCAGGGACCGGATGGAGCGCCGACCATCCATTTCCACCTCACCTACCTTCGGGAATTTAATAATAATAATGATGGTTTATTAGTAAACATAACAATTTTTTTATCTACAATTTTTTTTGGTAATAGATTTTAATCCGCCTGACTAGTAACAACCTGTTTTAAGGCAGACATTTTTAAGCGTAAGCAAAATAAACAAAACATGACTAATTCGTCGACATGCATTTGTCTTTCTCGCACAGTATCGGAGATTTTATTAATCTTGAATTTATTTGATAATAATTGAGTTTTTAGTATACTTATTTGTTTTTTGTTTCTTTTTTTTCATTTTAAATTGTATTTTTATATTTGTAAACTTGCCCTTCGGGCGTTAACAAATAAATAAATTATCATATTAAACCCACTATATCATTATTTCCATGGTGTATTTATTGATTCTTGTAATAAAATGTATAATTTACTAGGTATTTTTTTAATACCATTTGTTACATAGAGGTGTAATGCTATTACAAGTAAACATTTATTTTTCAGTAATTGTCTTTTAAGTATATAATTTGTTTACTTCAAGTAATTTGCCGCAGTTGTGGATATTACAACACAAACCTCGTGTAAACCAAGTGTAAGCAAAATAAACAAAACATGACTAATTTGTCGACGTGCATTTATCTTTCTCGCACAGTATTGGGGAGGCATTTGTGAGTGAGAGAGTGAGAGAGGGACAGAAAAACAATTTTCAAATTGTCTGGCTCCGTATATTATCTTAAGTTATGTTGTGGCCAGAGGTTAAGTATGGAATTTGTTAAATCTGCAAATAATGGCCATGAAAAATCATTAGTTTTATCAAGCCATCAGTAGAGAATAACAAGCATAGTTAGTGCAGATCTTGTCCCGGGGGTTTTCGAAAGTTCTTGGATTAATTTTATTAATGTTTTCTATTGTTACAATACATACAGTCCATAAACAAAATACATATTTTCAATTGCGTCGTGCTCCATAGAGTCACTGTGTTATAATGGTTTTGTGAATATATTTTATTCCTGACCTTAAAGTCATCGTTGTTTTTGCTGACTGTGCCATTCTTTAATTTGCTGGCAAAGGCTTTCTTCTGTACAGCACTCTTACCACGGGGACCTCCAGACACCGTGCCCACTAGAGCGCTGAAAGTCGGAGGAGTATTGTCACCAACAGCCGTTAAGTTACCTGGAAGAACACACATTTGATATTCATATACATAAATCAAATCTCAGCCTGAGAACTTTCGATCCGAACGACTTATCTAAATTTAAAACAGACATGAATCAATCATTGGGGGAATGTATAGTTCGTGGATAGCTTCCTTGTCTAATGTGTACCTTGGATGTCTGATTCGTGATGTCACAATCCTAAAAAACTAAAAAATCCAGGGACAATGAAACATTTATCATCTTAAGAAACAAACATTTCATGTCAACCTTCCCAGGAATCGAACCTGAGACATCAAACATGGTACGCGAACGCTCACGCACTGACTTGTCGTCAGCTTGTTGATTAGCTAAATAAAAAAACAATTGGATTATGAATTCTCAGGGTTAGGAAATCAAATCTAATCACCATAATATTATTTAAATGCATCACAACTTGTCTATTTGTAGCATTCATGAAGGAAGATACAAAGATGAGTTTTAGCGGCTAGCTCAAAAATCCTGATTTTGAAGTTATTGTAAGTAATTGTAGTAATTACATCAAGAATTGACAAGAATAAATATAAAGAAAAACAATATTACCTTGACTAGTTGAGCGGCCGATCTTCTGTTTCAAAGCCATGAGTACGGTACTAGGCCTGTGTGGCATGGGCTTTATATTGTCTTCTATATTAGCAGAGAATTGTCCGTCGGAGTCCCATTCTCTGTTGAGTTTCCTCAATTCCTTGTCTGCTAATACTTCGGCCTTTGTCTGTCGCTTATTGTAGGCCTTTAATGTTTTCTCACTTTCTTTTTTTGATTTCTCTCTCATGGCTTTTGCTTTTTTCCTAAAATAAAAGTCGAGATTTAAGAGACCGCCGTTGTTAAAAAAAAGAATATGAGAAAGACAATAATTAAACCAACAATCAAGATATATGAGTGTCTTTTGATTGCATGGGATAGTCAGTGTCAAGTTTGAAGAAGTTGTGACTTGTCAGTTGGCTTTCAGAGCCGGAAGAGTGAGTTTCTTGTTTACTGGGTGCTGCACATCATGGATTTTGAATAACATGTTAACATTAAGTTTTGTATTCAGTTGTAAAAAAAAACAAATAAGCTCATGAAGTGTTAAAGTTAGTGTATAGCGATAATGTAGAGCCTCTGAAAACCGTTTACAAGTGGTGTGAGTAGTTTAAACGCAAAAATGAGTCAGTTGAAGATGAGCAATGGTCGGGACATCCTTCAACTCTAAAAAAAAACAAAAAAGATGCAAAATGTGACAAAAATGATTAGTTTAAACAGGCGATTGACTATTTGAGAGCTTGGACATCTTGTATGGGTAAGAACAAATCATTTAAAATGATAATCTGCAAATGAGACGAGTAAATGCAAAATTTATTCCCAGACTTTGACTGACGAACAGAAGGAAATCGTTAGTCTTCAGTTTGCACGGAATTGAAGGATCGCCTTGATGCATATCTGGGCTTTATAGCCAAAATTAAAACTGGAGATGAAAGTTGGGTGTATGGCTATGACCCTGAGATGAATATTTAGAGTTCTCAATGGAAAACAAGTGGCTTTCCTAACCCCAGGAAGGTACGACAGTCAAAGTCAAACGTTAAGATCATGATCATTGCTTTTTTCGATAGTGAGGGCATACGCAATCAAAGTTCATTAATATTTTAAAGGCGATTCATTTTAGTTTCATGAAAGCTAATTACTTTGTTGATTAATTATGACGATGACAAAGGTGATCAGTCTTACGCTCAGGTGCAAATCCAGGGACAATGACACATTTATCAACGTAAGAAACAAACATTTCATGGCATGGAATCGAACCTGGGACATCAAACATGGTACGCATACGCCCAGCTCACTAGGCTACGAGATTCTTAACATACTTATCAGTATTCTCCATTTTGGCGGCGGCGGAGTCGAGGTATCTGAGTATGTCATCCCTGCCATTGATGGCGGCCAGCTCCTGAGCTGTGTGATTGTCGATGTCCACAGCGTACAGATTGGCCCCAAAGTTCACCAGGAACGTGACGCATTCCTTGTGACCTCTGGCTGCAGCCAAATGCAGGGCAGTGTTGCCAAAATGGTCCCCTTTGTCTGGATCCCCACTGAAAAGAAGAATTATATTAGTTATTTAAAAAAAAATATTAATCTTATACAAGTTTGCATGTAAAAACTAAAGCGTGAAAGAAATTAATGAATAATTCTCTTTTGCCTTACAAATGAGGAAGTTCAGTGCTACAGGAAATTGGATATAAACATGTTTTCTTATGTGCAGTTAAAATTAGAGCATTAAATTGTGTGGCAAAGTTTCTTGAAAATATATGAAAACATATGTACTGTAAAATCTCGAGTATAATAGCACTTTTTTTTCAGATTTTACACCGCGTAACTACGAGTATCTTAGACGTTGCAGAATGGGTACTTTCGACATGGAATGAATTAGATGTGTCTATTATTAAACGAGGCTTCCGAATATGGAATAATTTGGACGGTAGTGAGGACGACATATTATGGGATAGTGGGCAGGTGTCATCAGACGAAGATGATGATGGTGATATTTATTACGACGGCAACAATCATTGTGAAATAAACGCAACAACACTAGATGAGCTGCATTCTAGTGATAGTGATTGACTGAGTTCTTAATTTAAGTTGCTTTTCTATCGAATTTGACTTTTTGTTCTTTTTGTTCTTTTTATTATAAATTTTAATACATTAATTGAATTTTGAGAATAAAATATTGTAAAGTTATGGGTGCGTATTATATTCAAATTTAATTTTTCGCATAATTCTACGCAAAATCAAGCATGCGTAATATATACGAGTGCGTATTATAGTTGAGATTTCACCGCGCGACCATGCAAAGGTAGGGTATTTGCTGCTCGCTAGCTAGGCCCGAGGAACCGGCGGTAACGAGCGATTAGAAATGTATGGTAAAACCGCTCCCTTTTAGTCCTCGAACGTTCATTTGTCGCGCCCGCCACAGGCCTCCCACTATGGCCATGTGTGGCGTTTTTCATACGTTTTCGTATGTTTGAAATTTCGCTACCGCACTAGGCCCGCACCCTGGACGCGCCCTTACGGTATATTTTAATAAAAACAAACTACTTTGAATGACGTCACTGGTTCATATGAACCATCCAATGATAATAGTGTTGTGAAAGATTTCCAGTTTACGGGAAGCCAATTCACCAATTAACAGAACTCACCGAAGAGAACTTGCGACGTCACATACAGTGTTTTAAAAATTACAAAACTTTAAAAAAATCATAGTGCCGATAATACGATATGTACATAAAAAACATTTAAAAAAAAATTTGTCTTAGTTTGATAGTCTATTAACAAATACAAAAAAAACTACAGAGCTTTTTTTCTCATTGCGTGTTTTTGACAGAATTTATTGTTTAAGTAGACATTTTATTCAAGTTGACATTCTTATGTTTTCAGTTTAAAATCGATTTTACGGTATGGAATTACTGAATAGGGAGAATCCTATAAATCATTGCATTGTAAAAGAAAAACTTAATTTGACAAAACAACATTATTGTCAACATCATCATTCCATGTCCGCTCCTTAGATGGAGCATATGGCGTCTACAAAGAGCTTCCGGGCATCCCTGTCGTTTACTAGCTCCCGTGCATCCATCCAAGTCAGGTTCGCGCCCAGTAGTTCTGACAAACTATTGACGAACAGACATCGGCGGGCGTCCAGGACGTCGAGAACCTGATGCCTTGTAAAATAGGCAAGCGTGGTTAAGGCTCTCAGGAGGCATTCGCAGTGTACGGCCAAGCTAACCGTATCGCCTCCGCTTGATGACAGGGTCACCGTAGTTCAAGGAAACAAGACAATATTGTCATGTCTGTTGTATTGTCCAAGTGTAAAAGAGACTTAGTAACTGCATTTACCGCGAGAAAATATAAGCAATAATCTTATTTTATATACTCGTACATTAAATTTACTTAAAATTAGTAAAGTAATAGTAAAGTATGTTCCTAATTTGGTTAAATGTATTTATTTCAATGTGCCTAATAGGTCAATCAGGCATCATATTATTTTAGATATGTTAATATATCTAAGTCAAATTCGCACATTAATTCTCTGTTCCTGAGAATACACTCTCTAGGGAACAAACACACTGATGACCAAAAAATAGATGCACAGGTAACCTCTGTTGATCGCGACCTCCCCCAGCGAGTGCGGATTCGTTATAATGCGATATTTTTCGCAATGTAGAGTTGTTAGAAAGTAAACTTAAAATAATCGATATGATAGAAAATGGTGGTAAAATTGCAGTTGTAGGTAGGGATTTCAAATTGTCGGAGTCTACAGCGCGATCGATTGAAAAAAAAGCGAGTAATGGTTGGTTTGATCGGTTTTAATCGCGATCAAACTCCCATTGCCTTAAAATGTTTGGCGAATCGGCTAGTGCAGATACGAAATCAGTTGAAGAATATCCGATAGAGATCCGAAATTTCGCTTATTGCGGCCATTCAATGTTCCGATCCGCCGGTTGCGAAATAATAATGTGCTGTTCCTCGATTAACACAGCACAAACTATGGCTTGCATGCACCAATGTCCCGATTGTGTCGTATTGTAAACTCGAGACAAGATCTGGACTTTTTTGGTGTAAGTCTTTATAGATTTAAAAATTCACTAAGATAGACCGGATTTTGTCTTGAGGTAATAATTTATATTTTTTTGTCCTAGCTTTAATTTTATTTAATTGTATTTTATTTTATTAGTGCCTGTATTTATTATAAGAAATTGTATTTACCATTGTTAGAATGGACTGCATAAGTCCGTCAAATAAATAAATGCATAAATGTCCAGAACGTATCCCCGCGATCAACGCTGTATTTGCTATCACTTTATCAAACTCCAAGAACCAATTTTAATAATCTTGAATGTATTTAATAATAATTGACTTTCTAGTATTCTAATTTGTTTTTTGTTTCTTTTTTTTCATTTTAAATTGTATTTTTATATTTGTAAACTGTTTATAACCTCTGTATATGTAAAAGCACTTTGGGCGTTAACAAATAAATACATAATCATATTAAACCCACTATATCCTTATTTCCGTGGTGTATTTATTAATTCTTGTAATAAAATGTATACTTTACTAGGTATTTTTAAATTACTATTTGTGACACAGATATGTAATGCTATTACAATTAAAAAATTTATCTGTCTGTCTTTTAAGTATATAAATTGTTTACTTCAAGTAAATTGCCGCAGTTGTGGATATTACAACACAAACCTCTTAAGATATAAATCACAATCTTTTATCAAGTAAAATTCTTGGAGCCGAGTAGGTAATTCAGTAGCAAAATCTATGACACACATTTTTAAATGAATGTACATTATAATATTTTCTATTGAAAGAGCGAATTGATTTCAAATGCACGTATTGAAAAACACAGTACTTAAGATAAATCTGTTTGTAAAAAAAGAATGCATCAATCGAATGCAAATAAAATTAAAGTTTGTTAGTGAAAAATTTTTAAGGAAGTTATTTCGAATCCTACTCTACCCGAACTTGATTCCCATTTTCTAATAGTGAGTTATTTACAACTCGTTGAAAATGGCCCTCAAAATAATTTAAATATTTTGGTAAATCATAAGAACGCAAATATTTATTTTAAAAAAAAAATAATAATTAAAAAGCGTCTTAAAATATATGTTTATATGTCCTTTCTCTCATTGATCATATTTTCATATTTATACTTTAGATAACTATCCATGTACAGGGTGTTCTTTAAACCCTGTCACATCCGAAACCACGATAATCAGTATGGGCAAGACGACATATTAGCATATTTAAAAAAATAATTAGAACAAAGAATTTTTTTAAAATAAAATGTTAAAAAAACAAATGGTTGCTAACTTCTGCAGGGGAGAAGTGAGGGGAGCGCGGCGCAGTGTCAGACTCCCCCCTCCCCCCTCCTCGTTTCACCCCTGCAGAAGTAAGCAACCATTTGCTTTTTTTTATGTTTTATTATTATAAATTTTATTCGTTCTAAAAAAATATTTTAATGTGCCAATGTGTCTTCTTGCTCACACTGATCATCGTGGTTTCGGACGTGACAGGGTTTAAAGAACACCCTGTATATGCTAACACCTTAGATAAGGGGGAAAAGACCCCCCTGCTTTAAATTTCACTGATTAATTTGTTTTATTTTTTGTTTAAATTCAATGACATTGTGTACAATATTCTGTGTTTACTATATAAGTTTTATATCACCTGTCGATGGGAAGAGTGCTCTCCCGAAACTGTAGTAGTGTTCTTGTAAAAGAATAAACATTGTTTAACACTAATAACAAAGTTTTATTTTCATAATAATTTATATGTTTATTCGATCAAATTAATTTGATTTTACTAAAATACATGTTTAAAACTTGCCTTACACATAATTTATAAGGACGACAAGAATTCGCTTCAATACAAACAAAAAAACGTTCTTTTTTGTGTAGTACTGATTACCGTCGTAAGCAAAGAAATAGAGAAGTATTTAGGGGTTCGCTTTTGAATTTAGGTTCTATGAGAGTGAAAATTTTTTGGAATTCTTGTATATTTGAATGAACATCCGGGCTGAAAGGGTCAATAATTATACTGGAAATTTATTAATTTTACTATAAGATTTCAGTCCAGATTTAATTTTCCTAGTATCATCATCATCCTGTTTACAGCCGATTGTGCATTGGTACACTTATACCCGTATGCAGAGACAAAACTTAAGGTGAGGAAAGTACATTCTAATTTCAAATGCAGAGAATAACCCGAGGGTAAAGACAATAGAATGTACTTTCCTCACCTTAAGGTTTGTCTCTGCATGCGGGTATTAATGCAGCATATATCGATAATTTGTTACACGAAGTTCAGAACCATAAAATATCGCAGTATAGAACGACCTTTTTAATCAATATTTCAAGTCGACCTTCCCAGGAATCGAACTGGGGGCCTCAAGCATGGTAGACGAACGCGCCGACAACTACACAACGAAGCGGACTTATCTCCACTCGATTTCCATATTCAGGATTTATACCTGAGAGTAGCCATCGAGTCGAAAGCACTCGTCCAGGGTTCTGGTTCTAATTCACACACAGAACAAAATAACTTACAAGTATATTTGATAAGAAACTGGTGTTTATCCGTAAAGGTAATCACCGATAGCGAGATTATAATAAAATATTTTGTGAATTTAATAAACTCTAATACACATAATCCTTAAATAATAATATTTGCTATCGGTTATAAAGGTATAGTGTATTATGTAGGTATGTGAATCTTCAGTTATCTTGTAAGTAGCTTAACAAAACGATAACTTTGGCGATAGTTTATCGCATAAAAAATATTTTTAAAAACCTAGAAAAGATTCCTACATTATAAACAGTTTAAAAACGAGCATATACAAGACGCTCGCAGCTGGCGCCACGTCATTCTGACGTCACACGTCATGCCCGCCGAGTGCGCTTCTAACAAACATAGCTTACAAGTATGGCGCGGTAACGTATTACGTGCCGTGTACGTAAGGGGCAGCGAAAGTAGTAGAGGTTAAATTCAATTCATTAAAAATCTCGATTCACGAAATTGAACATTTACAGAAATACACGCATATATATTAAACCCTCTTAAAATAATACAAAGATTAATTATTAAAGTAATTCTAAAGAAACCCTCAACATTCAATACGGAAAGTCTATTTAAAATATTTGAGGTTCATACAGTAGACTCTTTATAAAATAAATTATATTGTACAAATATATAAAAAAGAATTTGAGATGAATAAGTCACTCAGATATTTGTGAAGAATATAATACGTGAACGAAAAATTTTTACTCGCTCAGAATGATTTGGATACTTATTATTATTATTATTATTTTTATTTTTTTATACGCCTCCACTCGTTTGGATACTTATTTACTTCTGACTAAATTCTTAAGGACAAATAATAATAAAAATATTTGAATTTGTTTGATATTATTTGCCAAATTTAAATAATAAGTATAATTGAATGTCCCTCTTTACTTTTGGCCCAAAATTTCATGTTATGTTTACGTTTAATTTAAACGGTAATAATATTTATTGTCACATAATTCTTTCATACTGATTTTAACTACCTCACATTATATAATATTTTTTCGTGGGTATGGTTTTTTTTTGTCGTTCACTAAAACGTATATTCTTTAAATTTCTTATTCTTGTTTCTAAGAGCCAAAATCACTTGCTAATGAGTGGGGCGTATATATATATATTTTTTTTTAAAGTCACTCAGATACTAAAATAATATTAAATTCTTAAATTCCACACAAGTCATGGTCAAAATAGCTTTGTCTTCAAAGGTGTAAAAAATTATAACAATCTTCCCAATGAACTAAAAGCTATTAAAAATAATATATCAATAAATAAATTTAGAGTAAATCTAAAGACATTTTTTGAACACGTGTAAAAACTACACTAAATTTTAATTAGTATGATTGTATAATTGTTTTATATTTTTTCTTTATGTATCCTATGTTTTTATTTTTTTCTCATGTACTCGTATTTAAAAATTATATAAACTCTTAATCAATAAACAACTACAACAGTGTAAGTCACTCTCCAAGCACAAGAGTTAGTCTCTTTTTTGGAGAGTTACAGTGGTAACATGATTACTAGATGTGTAAAGATTATTGCTGTTATAAAGCACTCCACATAGATACCAATTGTCGTGTGAGAAACGGTAGCTCTCTGACTGATTGGTTCGGGGTCTCCACTGGAGTGAGGCAGGGCTGCGTCCTTGCACTGTTCTTATTCATCATACTGATAGATTTTATCTTATGCCAATAAATACCACCTGATCTAGGTATAAAAGTGAACTCCCTCCTTAAGTTGTGCGACTTGGAAAATGCAGATGATACAGTCCTTTTTGAAAAATCTGTTGGTGATTTTCAGGAAATTGTTGGCACACTGCAGGAAAACTCAACTCGTCTGGGTCTTAATATTAATACAAAAAAGACTCAGCTTATGTGCAACAAATCCTGTCCTGACCCTGATTAGCCTTTCTATAATAATGGACAGAGGATTGAGAAAGTTGACAGCTTTAAATACTTTGGAGTACACATAATGAGGATGGAAGCATGCATAAAGAGCTCGCAACCCGCCTAGGAATTGCTGGAGCAACGTTTAACATGATGCGTGTTGTCTGGAACTCTAGTCTATACTCGGTCAAAAAAAAAAGGCGATTATTCAACTCTTGTATGCCAGTTATCCTATATGGGTGCGAATCTTGGCACCTTACCAAAGCTCAAAACACCAAGCTTCTGAGTTTTGAGAGTAAGTGCTTGAGAAGAATATTAGGTATAAGGTAGTTCGATTTTATAACTAACATTGAAGTCCGAAAACGGACGCAGCAGCCTCCTATAACGAGCGTCTTGAGGATGCGGCGGTGGACCTGGCTTGAACACGTGCTGCGCATGCCTCAGGAGAACCTAAACCCTAGTTGCCTCTTTTTTAAACCTGCGGGATCACGCCGTCCTGGAAGGCCGTCAATGGCGATCTTTAGACTTTATGCGGCGGAATTAAGGGGCGCTGGATTGACATGGGAAGAAGCGAGAGTGCTCGCTGGCGATAGGGTATCCTGGAGGCAACTGGTGATGTCCACATGCACCACTTAGGAGCGGATGTAGAAAAGAAGAAGATGCGTAAAAGAATATATGTATGAAGATATGTATTTTATTGGAAATCGAAACATAGATCGTCACATAGATCACCATATTGTCGTACTTATTTCATTATCATAAATACTAACACAATGCAAGATTACTTTTATCAACATTGATAAGGTTTTAACATATTCCATCGATTTTATTGTATTGCTGAATCACATTCTTACAATCCACATATGGTTATATGTAGCTCCTTCACTGTCCATGAAGATTAGAAATAGTGACGCAGGAAACAATCAAATTTTAGGACGATGTCTCACCAGACCAAGAAGGGAATATTCTGCTTATGTTTGTGATATCAGAGCACTCGCCTTGCACTCAGTAGTATGACGTAGGTTTGGAGCGCGAAAACTAATTTATAGTGAGCGACCGAAACAAGATTTTCAGGCGAAACGGAAACTGAATTCCGGCCTCTGTTCTAGTTTCGGCCGAAACCGAAACCTATTTAAATAACTGAAACCTATTATTTATGTGGGTGAGATTCATCTAATTGAATTATATCACCTACATACTACTTTTCAATATACTCGTACATACAAAATGATATGTCAATCCTCAAACCACTCTCATACACACGTTTGTCTAATAATAAAGAAAAAAATGAATAAAATTGAGCGGGAATTTCGTACTAACTATAAAACGAAATAATACAGACTAAAGTGGATACAAAGTCGTTGGAACAATAGGCTTCTTTCCCTCCTCCGACAACTACACGTGGACCGGACCATCTTCTATGAATTTAGCAAACAACATGTGCTTGCACATGTGCGACACTGCGACAGTGACTAGTGACTACCCAACATCTACGAAAGCTACCCTTCGGATATTTTTATACGTTCTGTTATCCATAGTGTTGAAACGGTGCTTTATCTGTTTAGTTTTTTATTGTTTACTTTTTAGCACGAACACTTTACAAATTTGATATTATGCTCAATGTTTGTTTTTGTAAATTTATTGATAATTTTAAGTTGCCAGAATTTTACTCGTCCATGCACTTTGTAGCTGCAAGACGATTAGTTATCTAGCTTCAATAGGTAAATGCTATCAACTATCAAATATCCAAATTTAGTAAATGAGGTCTAAAATTCCAACCATCCATGCGCTCAGTAGCTGCAAGACTTGTTGTAATCTAACTTCTACAATTATAAATTTGTTTTTAATTTTTTTTTTAAATATCACTAAATCTCTAAACTTTATTGTCAAATAAAAAATAAAAAATGTAAATAGGGGCTAGATTTCTTATTGTCTATACGCTCTGTAGCGGCAAGACGTGGTGGGATATTAATTTATTGTACAGCGCCCTTGAGGTGATTTTCACAAAAAACAGCGCTGTATAAATTATCCAAATATATATTAATATATATATATATATATATATTTACATATCAACGCCTGAATTTTTTTTTTTTTAAATTTCAATACTTCTTCATGGATCAGGTGGATTTATCAACAATATTTTGAGTTTGTCCAAATTTTTGTAGACAAGGACTGGATTCAACTCCTGGGGAGCTGTTAATATTAACATATTACAACAGAGATTTACAAAGCACTGACTCCCATCCACATGTAAAAATGAAAAAAATTTTTAACCTAAAAGGAAGATGTTATTACCTAATTACAATGGAATGAGGAAGTTCAGTGGTTTAAAAAAAAAATAGACTATTAAACTAATCCATTTTTTTTTCTGTATCGTATTATCAGCGTTATGATTTTTTAAAGTTTTTCATTTCTGAAATTACTCCGCGTGTGACGTCTCGAGTTCTCTTCCGCTTCTTCTCGGTCAGTTCTGCCAGTTGGTCCGTTGACTTTCCGTGAATCGGAAATCTTTCACATCTCTATTATCATTGGTTGATTCATATGAACTAGTGACGTCGTTCACAACAGTTCGTTTTTATTCTTTAAAAATTCATACATTTTTAAGAAACTTTGCCGTACAATTTTATGCTCTAATTTTAACATTTTTTATAAGAATTATCTCGAAATAATGCATTGGTTTAAAATGCTTACCCTCTTCCACAAAGGAGTCTCAGAGAATCCAGGTGGCCTTCAAATGCCGCCCAAAGTGTGGGAGTCATACCAGCTTCATCGCGACCATTGCACTCCTTTCTACTGGCTTCTCTGAGAACGTCCAGCAACCCATCTTTTGCGGCTCTGAAAACGGTAGGACAAATTTAGACAATTCCAAAGCGCATAATAACACTGAAAACAAATTAATAAGGTAAGAAACAACTATGGATGACGAGACCGCCTTGATAAAATCGAAGGAATGCGAACTACGAATGATATGGCCAGTTCAGAAGAGTCAGAAATGAGTCGAGGAGGGAGGAAATGCGGGTGTTTGATGAAAATCGGTGATATGGAGTCCGCAGGAAGTGAGATACTCCCTTATGTTGGAGAGGGTTCAGAAAAAAATTCTGAGGTATCTCTACATGAGGGAGTATGGTAGTTATTCAATTCAATTTATTTATTTTAAATATAACATATACATTACAAAAATATATTCAATACGTACATATTATAAAAAAGGAAAAAAAATACACGAAAGAGACTCATGTCAAAGGAGTCGAAGAATCCTGCTCCGGAAAACCCCTTCGGATACACGGAACAGATCAATATCCAGAGCGATGTTGTTCAACATAGCGGTAGCTCTTCCAACAGGCATAACCATAGGCAGGTTGGTCCTGAATATCGGAATATGAAACAATCTATGCTGACGCTGTCTTAGGTAATTATCAGGAACATACAAACCAATGCTCATCATAATTTCAGAATTATCGATCATACCGCGCAACAATCGATAAAAATGTGTGGTCAAATACACATTCCTTCTAGTCTCTAAACTGTTGTAGCCAAGCATACCCTGGAGAAACTCGGTCGGGTAGAGCCAAGGATAATACCCGCACTCTCTCATGTAGAGATATCTCAGAAACTTCTTTTGGATTTTCTCTATCATAAGAGAGTACTTCAGTTCATGTGGCCCCCAAATCATCGAGCCACTCTCGAGTCTACTTCGCACCAAGGAGTTGTAAAGAGTTCTCAGTACGCGGGTATTTTCGAAAACCCTGGCAGTACGCAGAACAAATCCTAACATCTTCAATGCATCACCACTGATTGTCTCTATGTGTTCATGAAATGTCAGAGTGCTTACAAATCTAACGCCCAGATCCTTAACATTCGATGTTCGTATCAGATTCTGGTCATTTATTTTGTAGCGAAAAAAAAGAGTTTTTTGGGCCCTAGTGAAGGACGTGACCGAACACTTGGAAACATTAAACCCAAGTTTGTTTCGCCTTCCCCATTCAGATATATTAGATATATCCGCTTCGAGAAGACGAAAATCGTCAGAAGTTGTCACCTTTAAAAACAGTTTTAAGTCATCCGCAAACAACAGAAAACGCGAGTTCAAAATTACATTTTTAATATTATTAATGAAAATTGAGAACAACAATGGACCCAGGTTAGAGCCTATCCGTGGCTCTATCCCACTGGGTTCCTCTTGGGTATGCTTGGGACTAATAGTTTGCAACTTAGAAGGGATGGGTCTACACTGACCCATTTTATCAGACTGTTAAGGGGTTTCATCGATAACTCGGCCATTTTAGAGAGTATCAATTTTTATGTTCCTGATGGCTATCTCCGAAAGCGTCAGCACAGACTGTCTTACCTCCCGGTTTCTAGAACCAACCTGCCTCTGGTCATGCCGATTGGAAGAGCAGTCAAGCAGCTGAACATTATCACTTTGGAGATCGACATCTTTCACATTAGTGAAACTATGTTTAAGAGGCAAATACTCTTGCTATTAGAGAGTATTATACCTTAATAATGTCGAACCATTGCTCAAGGGTTCTTGGTTTGATATAAAGTTCCAATTTAACGTCTTAAATCCTTTGTAATTTGTTGTTACTTTGTGAATAAATAATTTGAATTTGAAAAAAAAAAAAAATTAATAAACCTGTGCTTATGTGTGTGTGACAGAACTTTTTAAAATAAAATGTTCTAGTGTTCCCACTAACTAAACATAATTAGTATGTTTACTTGATTCTAACGGATTAAGGTCAAAACGCACTGAGGCGGCGCACTGTGGAAAATAAAGATCGGCTTCGGATCAAAAGTCAGCAAGTTTTTTTTTATTTTTAGAGGAAGGTACATTAAAAATAATACACGAATATAAAATAGTCTTAAAAGCTTTAAACGAAATAAATTTTATTATAATATTTTTATTTTTATACAATAAAATATTAAAAATAACATTGAAAGCATAAAATATGGTATTCATTTGATTATAATATGTACACAAATATCAATAAATGATTCGATAGTGAATAACAAACTAATTCGAAAGTATTTTTCATGAATAGTCAACATTAATTTGAAACCGCCATAGATAGTGGTTTTTGGTTTTCTGACTTTTATCACATTTTTCATAATAACTTCGTGATAGGCAAATTTTGGCAGCTAATTTTTATAAATGTTTTTTATGATTTATTAAAACGTGGGTGACTGTCAAAAGTCTCTAAGAACTTTTTTTAAATTTTTAATAATATATTTTTGTATAATTATTCAATGTATGAAAAAAATGTTTTAGTTGTTTTATAATGTTTAAGATGAACTTTTAGATATATATATAATACTTTATATCTATTCCTCTAAAGTTTAATAAGAAATCAACTTTTAAAGTGATGAAGTGAACATATTAAAAATGGTATCCGTAAAACAATACAGTTTGTGACATTGAAAATAAATGTATTATAAATAAGATTTTTAGAATTTTATAGTTTGGCTCTCAAACTATTTAAAAAGTATATTGAAATGTGACAGTAGCAACATTGGTAAAAATCCCTTATGATATGCCGTTGTTCTACCATTTTCCATAGTGCGGCGCGACAAAAATTTGTATGGAGTGCCGCGTACTGAAGCGCAGCTATATTACAATTTCTTTCGTACAAAACAGTGAAAATAATATTTCGCGTTGCCGCGACGCGCCGCGCTAGTGCGTTTTGACCGTTAACATATGTATATTAAACATTCAAACGCACTATATGTACTTATAATTAAATAATAATTAAATAAATAATTAAATTATGTATGTAAATACGTACGTAATTTTATTATTTTTATATTTAATTTTACTAATATTTATAACGTTTACCGTGTTTATTTGAACAAGTTTGAAGATGCCCGTAAGAAAGGGAAAGAAGCAATTGGTATAATGAACAAGTGGAAGTCTAAGTACCAAGTTTTTAACAACATGTGGATATACATAAAAGTTTTATTACCCAATTTCAATGAAATTCTATTAAAAGATGCATAAAAATCAAAATTTAAATTTATCGCAACGAAGGTATATGGGAAAAGATTATTGATAAGGGAATAATGTAGCCAAGAATACTTTAGAATAAACTGTGTAATATTTACCATTCTGCCTATGTCTGACCATCCATATTTCTTCAATATTTTTATAAAATTTAATAGTGATCTCAGAGATTGAATCTTTTGAAAGTAGTTTCGTAATTCGTAACAGTAATTGGGCCTCCTGGGCCGCGATTATGAACGGCTATCTTTATCGGTATATACTGAGACGGTATAAACTAATATCGATATTTAGATACGAAACTGTGTATATTTGTACGAAAATTCAAAGTGTCTTCGTCGGTAACCGGTAATTAAACACGTTTAGAAAAAATTGTAAATATATTCTATTTTTCAAACACAAAACTTATTTTTACTTTGTAGAAATTGAATATAAATACTTCCCATAATAATCGAGGCCCTGTCCCCTATTTGCAAAAAAATACGTTTTTGGCAACAAGAAAACAAATACTTAGCTACACGTTTTTGCCGTAGGTACTGTTTTTGTTGCAATTTTCAATTCGTTTTTCAGTTGGCATGCGCATTGTTTTATAATACCATCGTATTATTTATTGTTGCATTGAGCCTATACATTTGACTGCGTTTACATTACGTTATGCGATACATATTTGTTTACTTCCATGTATAACAAACACCTCAGTTTGAAAGTTAGTTTTACACAAAAAAATGATAAAATACGGTGCTTTCATAACAATAAGTCATATAAATGTGTTAAGTGTTTTTGTGTCTTTGGTTATAGAAAAGTTTAAATAAAAAATCACGTTAAATACGGAACTGCTAAGAAAAGTCTCAGTGATGGTTATTAGGTAATTCAAAATAGTAAATAACCAAAAATATTTATTAAATTAGCGCTTACAATAAAATGTAACCTATTTTTAAAAAAAATAACCTAGAAATGTTACTACAGGTATGAGAAATAAACAATAATATAAAATTAATAGTGTGCGCGGAAGGGAAATTAAGAATAGTTTCAATTAAAAATACTTTTTTATTATTTGGTAACTTTGTAATTATATGGATATGTAATTTACGATTAAGCAATTAACAATTCAATTGATACTCTAATTCTAGTACAGTGCTTCGTATACTGACTGACTTTTTAAATAGTGTTAAAAACATTTAAATCGGAATATTTTTGCATGAAAACAGAGTTTTAACACACGTGGCGTGCAAACTAACAATGAACACGAGATTATTAACATTTTGGAAAACTATTGCGTAATATTTTTCAGTTCGTGTATTTAATTTAATTAAAGGTGTTAAATACTTAAGTAGGCATATCGTATTTAGAGTCAGTTTTATAAATCTTCGTTAAAAGTGTATTGGAACAAATAAACATATACATTCTGATCAACATACCATAATATTTAAATTTTCATGTATTTTCGTAATATAATGTTATATATATCAATCTTGATTTAACACAATCAAAATCGTATTTCGCTCTCGTTCATTCTCATACGATACGAATTAATTTACGAAACTAATTAGTTACAGAATAAGGCCACTGATTTAGTTGACATAGGTTATTTTCACAAGTCAGGAATAACGTTAAAAATATAATACACCTTTAGAGCGGATTTTTACGATTCCAATAATACAACTATCAATGTATTCAAAACGAGTTTTCATTTATAATTTTCTGGTTTAAAAATTAGCTCATACAAAACGGCGCTCAGTTGGCATCACGTCATTTTGACGTCACGCGTTACGACCGCCGACTGGGCTTCAATAAACATTGCGTTTAAGTTTGGCGTCATAACGTCATACGTGCCGTTTGTCCCACAGGGCGCATGTCTTGTTCTCGGGTAATTAAAAATATGCATATTTTAAACTTTTGTAGGAAACTTATCCGATTTCGCACTTATTACAAAAAATTAATTAAAAAAATTAAATCAATAAAACTTTTCATTTGTTTAAAAATTAAGAAAAAGTAAAAATACCCTATCATTGCGATATTCGTGTTCAATGAAAATCTCGAGTGTTTATAGATGAATTATTTGTGTTCGGAATACAAATTTAAAAACTACATACCCAACCGACATTATTTGAAACTACTTTTTTACTTTGAAATGTTATTGAAATTAAAAGGATGGAATATCTAACATCTATCTGTTTTGAAACAACCACGTTTTCAACAGTTTGTGTTTTAATATTAGTGAATTTTTTTATGAGTGATTTTGTGTTGTGCTTTGTGATACGACTGTACTTCGATGGCTCAAGAAGATGTGAAGAAGATGACAGCGGTAAGAAAACATTTTCTTCTTCTTTGGAATATTACAACTGAATTAAAATTGTTTTCAATGCATAGGTGTTGATAATCGAGAATAGAATATATATATTTTTAAATGTAAATCCAATCAACAGGCTTATGGAAGCCCTAACAGATTGGCATCAATGATATAATATATAATACAATGAATTAACTTAATATACGAAATCTATTAAAATGCACAATAGGTATAGTAATGACATGATCTAGGTAGACGTGGCAAGTGTATAATATCAACCCAGTAGCTCAATCACAAATAACTATCGATGCCGACGTGCTAATAAGCGACATGATAACAATTTCTCACCACGGTTGTTTATCGTATTCGCGATCACAATGCAACATCCGTGAACACCTAATATTAAATGTCAAAATATTTACGTTTCGCGACGTGTAATCCTGCTGCGCAATCACATATTTGAATTTCACCGGTGTAAATATGGAAAATATTCCAAAATTGCTATTTTTATTTATTTATTTGTTATTTAGGCAAGCCCTAACAGATGTCAAGAAAAGCAGTCGCCATAGTAATTGTAATTTAATTTTCACTTTTTTGTATTAGATACTCCTTACTATTTTGCAAATGCAATATATTTTATGTTCCAACTCGGTTATAAGCTTAGACTATACCCTGTCTGCGTAATCTATAAGTGTGAAAGCACTACAATTAATGATATGAATCATACACGTATATTGTATTATTTTTTATAGTAAACGCCGATTTTTCGCCAGTGAACTGTATTTATTTATAAGAAAACAAAAAACAAACCAACACGAGCGTTGACTTGGAGATTACAGACGCTTTTTTTTATTTATTCATTTTTTAATTTTTTTTTTAATCAATTTATTGCAAAAAAATGTATACATACTTAATAACATGGAATCTATATAAAACTAATTAATGTAAAATGAAAACGGAGTATTGTCTGTTTATGATAGTCTCCATCTAACATGGCTCAGCCTGTTCTAAGATGGAGATTTTTTTATCTTTAGAGCATCAGTAGTCCTATACTAATAAAACAATAACATAAAAAAGAAAAACTAAAACTACTTAAATATGAATGCCTAGCTAATCTAATGTAATAAATTAAAAATCTTAATAATAACTTAAGCATTATTGTTCACTGTGATCGCTCAAATATGCTTAGCATGTTTTTTAGCACTTTGATAGTTATTTATGATTTGAGCTACAGGGGTGATATTTCAAACGCTCTCGAGGCCGTATTATCGTGTATCATGTATGTAAATACACAAGAAAAACTACTTTCTCGTGCCGCGAGAGCGGTTCAGATTAGCACCCCATCACCGCTTTCCATGTTCCATTTGAAGTTCCGTCCTTGCAATATTTGAGAACCTTGTATAACAGCTACTGATCTAAGTTGTTGTTGTTCCAATAATGTTTAATGATAAATTATGACATTAACCCAAATCTATCTTAACCTAGGAAAATTCTAAGTACCTACAACGGACTCGTTTAACGCGGTTACGAAATAACACAGTGTAAAGAAAAAATTGAAATTGAAATATATACATTTTGTCATGATCAGAACAGCGATGGACGTGCGAAAAATGCGACTTTGACCTTTTTATATTTTTTTATTATTTTTTTTATTTAAATTTCATTGATAAACCCTTACGTGTTACATACATTTAACAAAATATTTTCACTTTTAAAATTCACATTCTACTGTTAATAATAATATTTTTAATATCTTTTGAAAAGGTTGTCTGAGTCTTTTGTTTAGTTTTGTCTGGTAGTTTATTGTATAATTTCAGTCCATGGTTTATAAGTCTCGATTGTCCTTTTCTCGTTTTAAAAGATTGTTTATGATATTTTTCTGATATTCTCGTATTGTGTTCATGTTTACTACAGTTTTTTTCAAGTTTTAATTCTTCGTCTACAATTACATCAGTGGCTAATTTATGAATACATTTTAAAGATTCTAGTTTAAAGAGTTCAGTTACATTTAATTGTATAGTTTGTTCAAAAAGTTCTTTAGTTGTTGTTAGATAGGGAAGGTCATATACTAACTTTAATATTTTATTTTGCTGTCTTTGTAGTCTGTTTATGTCATTTTGATTTCCTGTTCCCCATAGTAGTTGATCTTAGAAAAAGTTTTATATTCCAGGTTTGAAAACAAATATAACTAAACTAAGTATCACTTATCGAGTTATGAAGTGTCAAAAAAATATTTAAACCGCTCTCATGTAAAGTTGAAGAAAATCACACGCGTCCTCAGAGTAATAATTCTCTAGAGAAGCCTTTAAGCTCTATTGGATAGAACAAAAAAGTTCCAAATTGTTGGTTTTGTTGTTTAGTTTTTAGTTTAACAACAAACGTGTAATGGACGGTTTCGGTTCGCACTCGCGATAAGGAAACATCACGTTTTTTTAAAACATTAAAGTAATAAATATTTAATAGCGAATCGGGTCGTGGTCCCGAGGTAGTATTGTGGACTCACGGACCAAAGGTCCTAGATTCAAATCCCACTCTACCATAACTCGATTTCCATTTTTCCAGCACAAGTTATTTACGACTTTTAGGAAATGGTCTGAAAATGTAAATATTTGAGTAAATAATAAGAACTCTAGTATATCTCTTTTTTAAAAAAATAAATAAAAATAAAGTAATAAAGGTCGATAAAATACAGTCCAGTAAAAAACAAAAATTTTTTGCTCATTATTAGTATCTAGCATAAAAAATATTTTTTTATTTGTAATTTTGAATTCCCGCAAAACGATCATTCGTTGGCCACGCCCCTAATACGTCACGATTCATGTTTATTTGTTCCTGACTGTTCAGATGTGTTTAGAACATTGCCACGAATCTTGACGTCAAATTTATCAAGGCCAAACATGCCGCGTTTTTCTAGCGACGTATTAAAAAAAAATCAAACATGAAAACATTAAGAAAGTCATGGGTCAAAACGTAAACCTACTCATTTATGAGTAGTTTAGTCGCCTTCTGTTTGATGTGCGTATGCGGTTTCTGGACTGTTCTTAATTCTATGCTAAATAGCTTAATACGTAATAGGTCAACGTCAAAATTATCTTCGATTAATTTAAATTAGTCTTATTGCGAGCTCCATAAAATGAACACGCACATTATAATTCAATATTCAATATGAAGTCGACTTTCAATATTTACAGAATTTCATGAGCGTGCAAACGTCAAAGTCTCTTCTTAAGTTGACTGTAGAATAGTGACTAGTGACCTCTTTACATATCCGCAATCCGCACACGGGCACAGGCCGGGCCGGGCGTAAGCAAAGGTGTACCGTCACCAGTAGGCGAGACTTTGCCATATTGCCATAGGCCGTAGATGGTAGATGTCTAAAGAACATTCACGGAGACTGGACCGCTGTGGCCCATTTCACACCGCGGCAAAAATCTACACGGCATGATAAAATACAATACAGCGAATTGATATTTATTGTGTTACAATTATTTATTTAGTTAATGCCTGGCAAACGCAACAATCAGTACACCATGAGACTTACTAATCTCCAGTCGATTTCCTTTTGCAGGACCTAAGAGTACTAATAATAAATTTGATAAAATTATCATTAAAATCTCTCTTGTTATGTTTAACAATATTAATTGAGTCGGGTTGGGGTCCCGTGGCTAGTGTTGCGGACTCACGAATCAGAGGTCCGAGGTTCCAGCCCCACTCTACCTTAACTGGATTTACATTTCCTAATAAAAGACTTGAGTAAAAAGGTTTTTTCTAATGAATGTGATCACGGATATAAAACTAGAAATAAAAATGAAGTAAGGCTGCCATTTCGTAAGAAGACAAAGACACATAACTACCATTTGAAATAAGAGAACAAAAAAAATAATCATTTAAATGTAAGTTTTACAAAAAATGTGTATAGCAGATAAGTTAGCTCAAAGTAATCGAATTTGGGTTGGCTTTAAAAAAGTTTTTTTTGTGGGTTTTCCAAAATAATGATTTAATGATGTTTTTATCGAAAATCATTGCATTAAAGGGGTTTTCTTTGTTTAAAAGGAGTAAGTCCTTTAATTAAGTAATTTAACATCAACTTTATCATTATGTATCTGTTTTTTTTTCTCGGGATTATTCTTAAAGATTTTTTTGTAATATGGTGAATTTGTTTAAAATGTTTTGATCTTTGCAATATTTTTCGTGATAGCTTTCAACTGTAAATGTATTGTTTAAAAATGTTAATAATTAGTATATATTTTAATAATTATTATAAATAAGTTAATATTAGGACATTCACTTACTCTTAAAATAGTACACAGATAGTACATGATGCGTTAGTGTAAGTTTTCTGAACGCGCCAGCTGAAGTTAAACCACCAGTACTACGTGTTAAGTAAGTTAGTAGGTACGGTACGGTAGTTAGTAATGTCATCAAGCATGACACCCCACTAATAGCTAGGCTAGGGTACTGTGATTTTGTTCACACCAAATGGGCGTGTATTTGTTCCCCACGATCTCTAACACTTTAAATTACATACGTTCAAACTGTTCTAGAAAAACTTTTAATGAATCCATGGAACTTAAAAAGTAAAAGTAGGTACTACAAAACCAACGTAAAAACAAAATAATAGTTACAGTTGCACGGATATTTGAAATTTTTGTTAGTTTAGTAATATGTTTATTATTACAATTAATGTTTTGATGTTGTTCTTGTACTTATATTTTTGTTGTCTATTGTTTGTATCTATATTGTTATTCCTTTCTGTTTATGTTGTTCTTATGTCAATTGTAAATCAATGTAACTTGTTTTTGGGCGATGTTTTCAAGTTTTGGTAGAAGGCCCCTAATAAAGAAAAAAAAAGTTATTATTTCATGTAAATTTGCTTTCAAAACTCTAGTGCATAAATTATTATTATTTATTTATTCACAATTTTATTTCATTTAAATTAATTTATTGGGAATCCGTGGAACTTAAGTCCTTTGTTGAGTTGCGGCGAATAATATATTAGGTGTCAACAAACGTTGTCTGTTTTTTTTTCAAATGAAAAAAAAATGAGCACCAAGAGCATAACAAAATGATAAAGGTTATACGTGATTCGAATGGAAATGTTTTGTTCTACAAGATATTGTGTTTGCTGTTACGTTACAAACATATTTTTTTTTCATTAGCAGCCTTCAAAATATAATGTCAAGTAGACAAAATGAGCATTGTCGCGTTCAATTGAGGTAATAAAGCTGCTCGCAATATTTGCGAAGTGTACGGCGAAGATGTAACGAATGAAAGGACAGTGGCCTTATGCTGTAACTGTTTTTTTATTTTTTTTTAAATTTTAATTTTAAACATTAATTTCACTTAATTTCATATAATATTCCCAAGGAGTTTTTGTAAAAAAACTCATTTAGGGACATGAAGATAACGATATTTATTTAAAGACGTATTTATATTTGAAAACTGTAGTATTATTTTGTAGTAATTAAGATACACACACTAAAAATTAAAAGAGTATAAAAAAGTTCAAAAAATTACAAAATGAACATAATACAAGCTAATATGCTAATTCGTTTCGTAAAATTATTCGTATCGTATGAGAGAGGGAACGAGAGTGAAATATGGTTTTGATTGCGTTAGAATAAGACGGATAAGTATATGACGAACGAACGAACTTACGAAACGAAATTGAGACAGAATAAGCCTGCAGCTCATTGATGGGTTTTGCGTTTCAAAGACTGTAATTTCGACCTGAAAGACATGGGACGTTCCGGACGACCAGTGGACTTCGATGAGGACCGCTTAAACCATATTTTTATGAAGATCCACTTCAAACCACCGAATGATCGGCTGAGCAAAAGAAGAGCATGAATTGTAGTCACATGACTGTAAACCGCCATTATTTTACAGCAAACTAGTCAATGATGTATTCTCCTTATTTGTTTTCTCCTATATTTCCTCGATTAAACGCGTACATAAGGAGGTGTCGAAAATGCTCACTGTCGTCCAATTGACTTTCCCTTTGAAGGCATGTGATTAAATAATATATAACGTTAAATCAGACACAATTTCTTGTAGAGCAGAATTTTTTTTTCGAATGACATTTATAACTTTTCATTTGAAAAAAAAACGGGCACAATTTATGTTAACCCCTAATACAAGTGCTACTTAGAAAAATAAAAATATATACATAGCACTAATATCATTCTTCACATATATTTTTGTAATAATTCATAGCAACGTTGCTCTTTTTTAGAATAATATTTTTTGTTACTATTTTTGCACGAATTCTTTTTTATTTTGATAAGTAGTGTTGCCATATTTAACCCAAATGAACAGAGTATGTACAATGGTCATTATATATGAAGTGCCTACCTAAAGTAACTTCACACGTTGTTGTGGATAATTTATTATTATAATGTACTTTTTTCCGTCTCCGGGTGGAAGAAAGAATACAGTGCTGCATGAAAAATGAGTGTTTTCGACTGGATGGTTACTCTTAAATAAGAATTCCGAAAAAGGAAATCGAGTGGAGATCAGCGCATTTGTCTGCTATTCTGAAGCTCACAATACAATGAGGAACTTCAGCCCTACGGGAAATTGGATACAAAAAATGTTTTCTTGCGCGCGGTAAAAATTAGGGCATTACATTGTACAGTAAAGTTTCATGAAAATGTACGAAAAAAAATCTAAAAAATATTTTAATTAAAACGAACTATTTTGAACGACGTCACTGATTCATATGAATCAATCAATGATAACATAGCTGTGAAAGATATCCGGTTTGCTTACCGTAAACGGACCAATCGGCAGAACTGACAGAGAATAAGCAGAAGAGAACCTCTGACGTCACACTTTGAAAAATCATAGCGCTGATAATATGATATATTAAAATTGGAAAAAATAATTGGCTTAGTTCAATAGTCTATTAACAAATAAAAAAAATATACAAAATCCATTGAACTTCCTTATTAGAGAATACAATCCCGGGACCCGGTCATTTTCAAGCCCCGAAAAACCCGGGATTGTACTTGGGTAATTTCGGGATTTTCGGAATTGCAACAAACAGGTCTTGTTTGCATTCAGTTGGGCCTTGACAATGGCCTTATCTAGATTGCATTGAGGGCACTTTATTACGAAAAAAAAGACAACCAAATAAATCTTATGATGAAGAACCAAGGCAACATATCCCCCAACTCCAATTGTCACTGAAGAAAAACTACAACTAGAAATTGATAAGAGTATGGAACCCCAATATCCTCCTGATGCACGAAATGAATCAGGTTTGCTAAATAGCAATAGACGTGAAATGAACCTATTTAAAATGGAGGAGAAATATCTGTTGTCTATATCTCTAACCAGTGTAGAACCTGAGCGAGCGTTTTCAGCTGCTGCTTGAGTTGGCAATAAACTAAGAAGCAGGCTTAAGCTAGGGTTTCCTAGGACAGCGGTGCCCGTATTTTCACGGCCGTAGTGAACAGTGATGCGGTTGACAGCCGTCGTAACGGTGACTAGAGAGTGGTTTCCTATAAAAATGGTGTTGATAACACCGTTAAAAAATAAAACCACTCTCTATTCACCGCTACGACGGCTGCCTACCGCATCACCGTTCACTACGGCCGTTAAGATACGGGCACCGCTGTCCTAGGAAACCCTAGCTTTAGAAATGAAACATTAGATGCTTTGATATTTCTGCAATTGTATTTTAGGAATTTCAATAGATTATTCTTTTAATGTTTTGTCTTATAATTATATTTTATTGTATTTGCAATAAACAAGTTAATATTTTTTGTTTACTATACAGAAAATGCCTAATTTTGACCTTTTTGTCAGTGTCTTTCATACGATGTTACGTTACTACTACCTTATAAAAAAAATAAAGGTCAAACCACATGATCGTATCCCGGGATTAATACAAATTCCCAGGATTAATAACAATTTTCGGGTTTGTATTCTCTAAATACAAAAGATATGACAACGTTGTCATGTCCGAGCTGCGCGAACAGCCTCGACCGCGCGGGACAGTACGCTGGGACAATACGAAAATTCGGCAAAATTCAAAAATAAATACACGACGGCGTTTATTACGAGCGAATTCATGATTTATATCAAGATGTATTGAAATTGTTAAAGGACGAACTAAATAATGAAACAGATTGTTTTCAGACATTTTTTTGGGAGCGACACGTTAGCCACGCGCGATGGAGGGTAATCACTGTTCCCCGGAGATAGCCTGCCCGTCTGTCTCGGTCGCAATATCTCGGGATAATGTTTTGTCCTACAAATTGCTGTTTACACGTGGACAATGGTCGAGTCCTGAGACAAAACTGTATTGTCTACGTGTAAACGACCTTTAAAGGTTTCAGCTCACAAAAATCAACAGTGGAAGTACTTCCTCCACATACCCGAAACCGTTTTAAAGACCGAGGGTCTTCTTTTCGGTTGAACTCATACAAAAAGCAATGTTTTTTTTTTAATGAACGAGTTACTCTTTAAAAATTAATATTCATATGTATATCGCGATTTTAACTGATTTTAACTCTACAATTTTCTCTGCCCTATTTACTGTGATTTAGCAAATTATATGAAGGGCCTTCGTCGGATATTGTCATTCATCTTCATGACAATATTGCAAACACGAATGGTCACAAAAATTAACAGATGGAAGAATTGAAGAAATGCGGATGTTCAAACTTAGGCAGAACGGTGAATGTTACACAGTTTGTAGAGTGGCCGCTTAAACCGATGGCCGATGACAGGTCATAAGCCCTGTAAATGCCTAGACTTATTTTTTTCCTTCTCTATTGTAATATGCGAATCTTAATAACTAGGGAGTGAAATCTAGTCTTTGTCTAAAAATATTTAGAAAAACTAAAAATATTTAGAAAAACTCTGTATATTTTGAATTATGCACAACTGACCATTGCTCTCTTGGGATCCCAAACAAAAATGTGCAAATGGCAGTCAGAAACAATTACTAACTTGAATAATTAATTTCCATATTTGATTTACCGAAAATTGTTTTAAAAACAAATTGATTATAATGTTATGTATCGTGGATCGCGATTATGTCGACTCTCACCTCGCATTCGAAGAGGTAATTAGACAGAAACATTGGAATTATTAGAGCCTAACTCTGCTAGACAAAAGTGCGAATTAATTGAATTAACTAAAAATAAATAGCGAAAGTTAATTATTTTTTTACAACGACTTTTTATTTCACTTAAATCAACATAATGATTTGATTTTCTGGTACATTCCTAATTTTATGACAACTTTGGTGCTTTTGTAAATTCCACTACAAAAAAATATCTGATAAGTGACAAAATACTAAAATGAATTAATGTTTGAATAATTAAATAATAATAAGGGCTCTTGATATTTCGTTCGATAAACCAATTTTATTATGAGAATCGGCATTGATTCAAACTAGAACGCTTTAAGTTATTAACGTCTCATTAAAAGTAGGTGTTAACTAATTATCAAACATTAAATAAAATAATAATTTTATTTGACTGTAGTTATGTAGAGAAATATTTATAATTAATACAACTTATCAGTTTCAGCGATATTAATACTTCGAATCACTGATAAAAGATCGATAAGAAATGAAATATTTGTCCGATTAATCTACGTCAGATGCAAATTGAAGGTATTTTATGTCAGAAAAAAGGTCCTGTTGTATTTTGACCCACTAAAAATTATAATAACACACCGTAAATGGTTATAAAAAAATCTAAGTATTTGACAGCTGGGTGCGAGTATAAATTACGAAAACTTTAAACTTACTTATGAAATCTGTCCGTAGTCATTTTGGACGATTGACTTATTCACAGTCACTTCGAAATTTATTAAATGTGTATCATGTCCATGTTCGCACCACTATCATTTATTAAACCACATTAAATCATCACTGAATATCTAAATAAAAAGTTTTTATGTCCATTGCAATGTGTAATGACGCTAAATGCAAGTAGCACGGGTTGTTTGGTAACTTTTCTAGTGTTTTGTTGTCACGACGATATATTGATAAACTTTGACGGCTCACTTGTATGCAGTATGTAGAACACAAATAACAGTTACACCTGCTTGAACAAAACTCAGGTGAGCGCGTTTCCCCCTACGTACTTACCTAGCGATACACGATACCGGACGAATATAAAAAGTCCGATAAAGAATGCGTGAACGACATCTCGTTTTTAAAACGACCATTTCATTGAAAATGTACGGCATAAAAAATGATCGCCAACGCCATCTTGCGGCATCGTAAGACGGCTCATCTTATGTTTAGAGACACCTATGAATGAGTAGCATTATAATTTTATACCAATTTTTTCCAAATTTATGTACAATTTGCTGTGGTTTAAAACTTGGATGTATTTGATAAAAATAATAAAATTTATGCAAAAAGCTTACCCTTTATCCATAATTACATTCGGTATAAAAACTTAACACAGTGTATACAAGGTTTTAAAATTATACAGTGCGTTGCTGAGCGAATAAAAAAGGGAAACCAATCAGAAAATAAAAATGACTTATAAGGGAGAACAATATTGTATCGTTTTGAGTTCAAGATGGCCTATTTAATTTATTATGAGGTATTTAGACAGGATTTGTTTTTTACTTCGGTTAAATATTTATTTTGATCTATGTTGTTAGATTAAATAATATTTATTTTCTTATTTGTGGGATTTGATTGCTTGTTTTTTCTTTCTTTTTTTAAAGTAATTAATTTTCTCGATTATGTAGGTTCCAATTTATTTATTTATTCGCAGACACATTCAAACCATTTAGTTAAAATTATTACACCTTACAATGTTTTTATTTACAAGTACGATTAAAATAAAACACAACTTTATTATATATTATAACAATTCCTTTGGAAACTTTATTTCCTCTATGCGCAGCTGATAGAGTGCCTCAGGACTCTATAACAGCTCCAGTTGGATGCCGGGCTCTAGAATATATTATATATAAATATAATAAATATATACATCATGTCATATGTTTGTGTCTTGGGTATTATGGATTTAATTTTTTTCTGGCCAACATTTTTTAAAGGGTTTATGTTAATTAAAAAGCACACATATTAAAAAAAAATATTAACATACATATGTAATAGTGTTTTTTCATTGAAAATAATTTCAAACACCTTAAACACCATATTATAACGTCACAAAATAGCTGTAAAATTACTCAACCCTAATATTATGATTTACGACATTGGCCCTTTTAGACTATATTATAACAACATTTTAATAAAAATAATACAGAACTTTAAAAATTGATTACGATAGCTCTCAATGGAAATGGAAATTTTTGAAGACAGTAAATATGAAAATCTAAACAACTAGGTATACTTCCCGCCAGATAAGAAGGCCTACGCTCACACAGTGACCGCAGTGTAAAATATGTGTTAACGTAGGCATACTTATCAGGCAACGACTTTAGCTATCGATTGCCTGTGACTAGAGATAGAAGTTTCGGTTATTTAATAAGAGTAGCAGTAACAGTAACCGCTGCACAAATTAAATTGTTTCGTGAATATTGCCAGATATTTTTCTACTCGTCATCGGGGTCGCGTTTTAAAAAAGTTGAAAAACATTGGTTTTGAAGAATGCTAATGTACTCAATTCCAGTGAAGTGATTTGATTTTTTTTCGATTTGTTTCATAAAAATTAATGTAAAAAGAACTCCAGTTTTACTCTTTTATAGAGATATAAACGTAATAATTGTAAACATTTTTAAATCGATATGGTTTAATAATATCCTGACTCCGGGAGCTTTAGTTTTTCGTTAATTTTGTGAAACTGTTGCAGCTATTTCTGGAGAATAACTATTTTAAAACAACTGTTCCATTTTTTTGCCACCGCTATCTATGACAGTTCAAACCATATCAATTTAATACTAACCATTATTTTTTATTTGAGTCTCCGTTGCTCTTGAGGTGCAAAAATAATATTTCTCGAATACGTTTCTGATTGTGCTCAAGTTTGTAAGGACTCCCATTTAAAATTGAGCTCATTTAATAATAGAGTGTTTAACAAAGTTTGTAAAACATCTCACGAGCCACGTTTGCATTTAGTAAATTCCTTCCTCAGGACGGGTAGCTCTAGCGGGAGTTGGAGGGGGTGGGTGGGGGGTGAATTACTCAAAGGGGGGAGGTCGGTGTTGCCAGTAGAAAGATAATTTGCAATACACGTTTAAACTAGTGATGCGCGTAACCGGTTGTATCTTCTCTTATTTATAAAATAATAATTTTGTTTGAATGATCAGACGGAAAATAATAAAAAAACCATCACACCGTTTCCCCGTAGGAGTAGGCAGAGAGGATAGAACGCCACTTTAGTCTGTCTTTGCATGCGAATCTCGTATACTTGATTCATTTTCATACTCTTCATTTACGCATCTTCTCATGCACGCTGACGTAACAATTATTCCAACTTTCGACATGTCCATCTTCAAGTGTTTGTTGAATTTGGTCATGCCATGTCTTTCTCGGTCTTCTTTGTTTTCTGTATCCATCAAGATTTTTTTTATTTGAAAATTTATTTACTATCCCTTATGGATTTATTACATTTATTTTACAAAAATAATATATGATATTTTATTCATACTCTGTGTTTGATAATAATATGTTTTACATGTTTTGAAAAGTTTGTCTGAGTCTTTTATTGTTTTAAAAGGTTGTGTATGATATTTTTCTGATATTCTCGTATTGTGTCCATGTTTACTATAATTTTTTTCAAGTTTTAGTTCTTCGTCTACAATTACGTCAGTGGCTAGTTTATGGATAAATTTTAGTTGAAAGAGTTCAGTTATATTTGATTGCTTAGTTTGTTAAAGTTCTCTAGTGGCTGCTAGATAAGGAAGGTCATATGCCAACTTTAATGTTTTATTTTGCTGTCTTTGTAGTCTGTTTATGTCATTTTTATTTCCTGTTTCCCATAGTAGTTGCATAATATAACATATTTTCACGTCTTTAATCTGAGAGAAATAATAGTTTCTTTATCATCATTTCCTTTCAGCACCTAATGTTACATAGAGCACTGCAATAATACACCAATCGCAGTGTATTTGTTTTTTTTTTGTCACATGAAGGTAAGATGACCAGTCTTACACTTAAGGTGCCAGTCCAGGGACTAATATTCCAATGTAAAAATACCTTTATAAAAAAAGAAATATTTTATATCGGGAATCGAGCCCGAGACCTCTTGCATGTTAGGTTAATTAACTGACCACTACACCACGAGGCCAACAACCCGTTTGTTTATGGAGAATTTTACTTTTTTTTGTTAGCGTACATATTTTTAAAATACTTTATTTATTCATTATTTTTTTTCACTTTATAATCAATAATAAATTAAGACTCTTAACAATACATTTTTCTTATTTTTCACATGTGAGAATATACAAGGAAGATTTAATATATAGAGAGAAATTACAAAATGCTGACAGTTTTAAACACTACGTAAGTTTTTTTTTTTTTTATAAAAATAAATATTTGCGTTCTTATGATTTACCCAAATATTTAATTTTGAGGGGCATTTTGAACGAGTTGTAAATAACTCACTATTAGAAAATGGAATCGAGTTGGGGTAGAGTGGGATTCGAACCGCGGATCTTCGGTCCGTGAGTCCGAGACACTAGCCACAGGACCACAACCCGATTTTTGTATTTGTACAAAGTATTTTTGTTTATAATATTACTACTTTATTACTATACTCGATGCTAATAGTAAACCCTCAGTCGTTTGCTTATTTCGGGCCCTTAAGATAAATAATGTAGGATTATCAACAAATAATTTTCATAAATCATAGTAACAAATACTAACAATTGTTTTTTCGTAATCGATTATCGGGAGGTCATCGGATATTGTCACGACTGGTTATGAATAGCTCGATAACACAGTTCAATCGGTACTTCGCATCACTAATTTAAACGTTTTCTGTAATGTTTTTCACTTCCCAGTCCCGAGTAGTGTATTTGCCGTAAACAAATAAGGTAGGCGTCAGTTAGTACTTTCTCGAACACCCTTTTATCGTGTTCAACCAGAACAGACACAAACGCTTCTTGCGTCCGCGATAATTTGTTTACCGTCCTGAAAACGTACTTTAATAATTATTTTGTAATAAAAGAGCATAAAAAGCTCTAAGAGAACTTTGACCCAAGGCTTTCACGAGTCCAATTCTGCGATGAAGAATACAGTTCTATGTGTGAAATAAAACTAGAACCCTTGACGAGAGTATTCGATTCGATGGCTGCTCTCAGGTTAAACTTCAGAGTAATAATGCGCCAAGCTATAGAGGAGCCTAAACGTAGGAAAACCATTCTATGACTATTGGGTATTAAGTAAGCTACAATTCGCAGCAAAATAATGGGCCGTACTCAGGTCGAGAATTGCCAAATGGATATCAATTTGCATTGTAAATACTTTTAAATATGTACCTGTGCATTTATTATTGCAGGGTTATTCCAATGTATTTTTTCTATAATTCGCCTATATTTTTTTATAAAACTGAAAATACATGTTTTTGTTTATTTTTTATTTATTTATTCATTTCATTCACAATATGTTACATTTATTGAGACATAAATCCCAACTCCATGGAACCAAAGTCCTGTGTTGAGTTTGTTGGTTTGTCCGTCACATCTCTGAAACGGCGGGTCGTAGCGGCTTGAAATTTGGACACGTCATTTGAGATGCAATTTCAAAGTTAACGTTGCTATTTTAGAATACAATTTTAATCAACCTTTACTCGATAATGACTCAAACTTTATATGCATGCCTAGTGCGGCCCCGACTGGTGCTTTGACCCTATGTGTCCAGTACAGGTAAAAAAAGTATGAAAAGTGTTTTAAAATTTATTAAAAATACAAAATACAAGCTAAAAAAGTACGAAAAAGCATAAAAATAATTTAAAACGTATTAAAAATTACATATACAAGCAAAAAAAACCGATAAAATATTATTATTATACTTATATGTTCAAAATGCGCATTCTCTGGATCAACTAACATTACTTATTCAAAGTACTTCTTCAATTATAAAATAAAAACAATTCTTCAATTCGCACGTCCTGTTTCTGTATTTTGAAATTGATACTTTCAATTTTTGTGGTAATTTATTGAATTCCTTTTAACCTATCATGTATAAATCATAGTGCATTTCATCATCCAGTGCAAAAATTAAAGAACATTCACATCGTATTAAAAGTAGGTCCATAATCCGTGTTCCTTTCCTTTCTTCAAATATTCCCAACCTTTTACAAAACTGAATAAAATTCTCGTTTTTTTTCGCTACAGTCCATTTTTCTTTAATAGTTACCGACAATAATAGTTACAGATGATTATCAGTTGCAGATAATAATAAAATCATTTGAACAAAATTCTACACTGCTATTTCTGAGCTGTATCTCGTCGGTGGGAAAAATGAAGCTACATAAGTTATAAATAATAATAATAGACATATTTGGAAAACAGTAGACGTCGAGCGAAGGAGTAGGGCGGCGGTCGGTCAGGGCGGGGGCGATCAAATGCGCATCAATTTACATTATTTGGCACTAGGAGCCGCCCACAGGCGCCCCCTCGAGGGGAGAATGCTTTATGCTGGTAATGGATATTTTCACACTATCCACCAGTTAGAAGACATTTACTTACTTATTATGGTCAAGGATATTTAGTGGCATTTAAAAAAAAAAAATCTGTTTTAGACTCTCATACTAAAGAAAATTTTTGTTGCGGGTATACACAGATTTTTTTTTTAATAAATGGCATTTAGTGACTTTTACATATTAGTTGCAAATACAATAAATTATTATACTAAATACTAAACAATTATTTACAAAATCAAAAGTCCGAAAAGAAAAACAGTATATTAACAGTTATGAAAATATTAATAAAAAAAATAATTTGAAAATATAAATATTCTAAACCTGTAAAAAAAAACATATTAATAAAGGAATTGAAACAATTTTGAATAACAATAAACGATTAAATAATTATGTATTATTATTTAAAAATAAGCAAATAGTACCATTATATATGAAAAAGTATGATAATATTATATTTGCATTTATACGGAACATGTTGCGTTATTTAGTACTGTGCACACTTTTATTTTGGGTCGAAAATGTTTACACGTTTTGTAAATTATAAGAAAAATTTGTATGTATTGTGGAATGAGAAAATTTAGTGATTAAAAAAAAAAAATATTTGTTAATTAAAAAAATAATAAAAAATGTATTGTATTGTTGGCGCTATGATGTTTTACAATGATTTACAATTATATCTTCATTGCAGACCTGAAAACACCAGTGAAGCAATAAAATCGATGACTAATACACTAAATTGCGTGTCAACATGGACAAAAGAGTATGGTTTACTAATAAACCCATCTAAAACACAAATTATGTTTGCGGATAGTCAAAGATTGCTTAGTAAGCTAGACATACCTTCACTTAATCCTCTTATTGTCAATGGTACCAATATTCAATACAGGAAATCCGTAAATAATCTAGGAGTACAAATGGATGAACACCTCTGCTGGCGAGGTCATACTAATGAATTAAGCCGCAAAATATTTTTGAGTCTACACTCACTTAGAATGTTGCAAAAATTCTTATCCATTAATACTAAATGCACCCTTGCACAAGCAATACTACTACCCATTCTAGATTACGCTGATGTTTCCATGACTGATTTAAGCTGTGAGCAACTCGATAAACTTGAACGACTTTAGAATACATGCATAAGGTACCTTTTTGGTCTTAGGAAATATGACCACATTTCTGATTATCGTAGGCAACTGAAATGGCTCAAAATTAGACAGCGGAGAGACTATCACTCCCTCTCTCTCACTTCTGTTCAATGTACTTCATAGTCCTAACGCTCCTATATACCTGCGTGAAAAATTTCAACGCTTATCAGTACATGGTTTACCTCTTCGTTCTAATTCTCAAGGCACTCTCTTAATACCCATCCACAATTCCTCTTTCTTCTCTAACTCATATAGTGTCCATGCGGCTCGACTGTGGAATCATCTCCCATCCACCATCAAAGATGTTACTACATTATCTCTGTTTAAATCACGTCTGAAGAAACATCTCCTTTCTCTTCCTTAATCTCTCCTCCTTTCCTTTTTCCTCTTTCCTCTTTTTTCCTTTTTCCCATTGAGTAATAGTTTTGATTTAAGGTAATTTATAAACAATTACTTTTATTTCTATTATTATATATTTTTATCTTTTTAATCTTTTTTTTTCTTTCTATTGAATATGTTCTGTAACTTGAATTATAAAAATAAAACTTTTATTTTATTGGTTGGTTGGAAGGAATTGCCATTTGGCAATAATCCCGCTAATGTACAAATAACATTATGTACAAAAGTTAAATAAATAAATGTTTTAAAGTTTTGTATTTCTGAATTTTTTTCTCTCTCAAGTTCTCTGCCGCTTCTTCTCGGTCAGTTCTGCCGATGCGCCCGTTGACGGTAAGTAAATCGAAAATCTTCCGCAACTCTCTTAACATTGGTTGATTCAAACGAACTGTTGACGTCGTTCAAACTAGTTCGTTTTTTTTAAAAATATTTTTTTTTCTTGCATTTTCAAGAAACTAGCGTTATAATTTAATGCTCTAATTTTTACCTCCAATATTCTGTAGGGTTGAAGCATATAATTAAGAATAGTTCAGAAATCGTAGACGCGCATCAAACAGAAGGCGACTAAACTACCCTTAAACGAGTAGTTTTACGTTTTGACCCATTAGTTTCTTTGTAGACGTCGCTCAGCACGCAACTCCTGATTTGAATTCAAGTATGCCGTGTTGTGTCTTTTTAAAGTGTAGAAATACTGCTAGGATCTTAAAGAAACAGGATGCAATCACATTTCATGTGTAATTAGCAAATGAATGTGTATGTAACAAATGAATTACTTAAAAATTAAATTATTTTTCCGTCTGTCAGATTGTTGAAGAAACAAAATTAAAATTTGATTAGTGTTGCCGGGGTAGTAAATTTTTTTACCCTACTTTGCTCATCTAATGAAAGAACTAATGAAAATTCGACCTCTCGGATTTAACAACGCCGTGGTGGACATTTGATCGACATTATCTTTAAAACATCAAATATTATTTAACATAACATAAAATATCCGTTTTATGTAAAATAAAATTTGTTTTATTTTTGAAGTTCAAAGTTCATTAATTTAATTACCCTTTTCTTATCTACTATGTTGTGTCAATTAATGTTTCCGCGTGTACAATAAGATTTTAGAGAAATTAACAAATTGCTTTTTAAAAAAAATAAAAAATTTTACAGTTGTGTTATGATTATATTTTTCGCGATCTGGCAACATTACGCGGCGAATTTACACTTGGGCGCGGCGAAAGTGTGGCAAAGTGGGGGGTTTTTTGGACACAGTCCGATGTATTCAAATATGACTGCGCTCCTTCTGGACCATTCTTAATTCTATGCTCCTTCTGGACCATTTTTGATTTTATGGGTTGAAGTTCCTCATTATATGGAACACAATATTTCTGTGTCTAGGCGGGTGAAGTGAAATACAGTAGAACTCCATTTATCCGAAATCGTCATCCGGTTTGCCAAATATCCAAATCTTAATCCGGGAATAAACAGGAGTTTTTATGTTAATTTTTTAACACGTTTAAGTAAGTTATCAACGTGATTCAAATTCGCCGTATTATTTCAAAAGCATTAAAATCTGGCACTTATTAATCTGGATAATTTGAGTTTTACAGATAAGTTTTTTAGATTCGGTGGCTAGCTACTCTCAGATAAAAATCCTGAAAAAGCTAATCGAGTTGGGGTAAGTGGGCGTGGTCTAAAGTTAACGGGTTAGATTCCTGGCAGGGCCGATATGAAATATTAGTGTTAAGGGTTCTTTAACACTGCGACATTTCACTGCCTCTATACTGGCACCTGAAGCGTACGACTGACATATTGCCTTCATGTATTAGATGATCAGGACACATTGCATTAGAGTACGAATGTGCCCTATGCACTAATGTGTGCGGATAGAGAAATTACGATAACGATATTTTAAAAATATATATAATTCGATTTACTTAGAGGCGGTTGCACTAGTGCCCCGGGTCGAAAAGAGCAAATGTCAGATTTATTTATTTTTTTGCCAGCATTTTGTAAAGGGTTTATGTCAATTAAAAAATAGACATTTTTTTATTTTTTTTATTGATAAACCCTTACGGGTTACATACATTTAACAAAATATTTTTACTTTAAAACTCACATTCTACTGTTAATATTAATATTTTAAACATCTTTTGTAAAGGTTGTCAGAGTATTTTGTTTAGTTTTGTCTGGTAGTTTATTGTATAATTTCAGTCCATGGTTTATTAGTCTCGATTGTCCTTTTCTCGTTTTAAAAGGTTGTGTATGATATTTTTCTGATATTCTCGTATTGTGTTCATATTTACAATTTTTTTTTTGAAGTTTTTATTCTTCGTCTACAATTACATCAGTGGCCAATTTATGAATAAATTTTAAGTATTCTAGTTTAAAGTGTTCAGTTACATTTAATTGTTTAGTTTGTTCAAAAAGTTCTTTAGTTGCTGTTAGATAGGGTAGGTCATATACTAACTTTAATATTTTATTTTGCTGTCTTTGTAGTCTGTTTATGTCATTTTGATTTCCTGTTCCCAATAGTAGTTGCATATAACATATATTTAGTTTTTACATAGGCTTCATACATTAGATTTTTTTCTGTTTTTGGAACAAAGTTTTTGATTTTTAAAAAAAGACTCGATAAAGTCGCCACTTTGCTAATTAAATTGTTGATATGAATAGTCCATGTCAATTGTCTGTCTATTGTTAGTATTAAGTATTTAACATGTTCAATTTCAGTTAGTCGTTCATTATTTATGTAAGCATCTACTTTGTGTAATTTTTTTCTAGATTAAAAATTGATAATATTGCATTTTTTTTCATTAAGTGTAAGTATGTTTGTATTTGTCCATTCATTCAACATAATAAGGTCTTCGTTTATGTCATTGTTTGTTAATACGTCTGTTTGGTTTTTATAGAATAGTCCAATGTCATCGACATACATAATAATTTAAAAAATATATTTACACATACATATTTCGTAGTCGAAAATAGTTTCTAACACCTCAAACAGTTTATTACAACGCCACAAAGTACCTGTAAAATCACCCTGCTGTAATGTTGTGATTTACGACGTTGGCCCCTTTAGACCCAAGCCACAGAATTATTGTTGCGTTTTGTCAAAATGGGTTGCCTCAAAAAAGGAAGATAAAACATCGTATTTTGTTTACAAGTAGGTATTTAATTTTAAGTTTTTAAACTTAACTTATAATGGAGCAACTAACCCTTAAACATATATTTGCGCGGTAGGTAAAATTATGATGATTGTATTACGTATTGTTCTTATTATTATATTAATTGCTTGAGGCCTAAAATAACCCTACTTTTTGCTTTCCGAGCCTAGTGCAGCCTGCTGATAATTTTCCCCTAGTTTCGAAACGACGGAGAAAGGCACATAATTCCCTCTCTCACATAATTTCCAGCCCCCTGTCCACCTATTTCCATCTCGTTTTCCCAGTACCTCCATCTTTTCCTTTCCTAATCACCCCTAGTTTCTTGTCCTTTTCCAGAAAATGCATTTAAGCAGAATTCTGTCTCGATGTTTCCAGCAATTTCCCTATAAGTTGCCATATTATGTCCTTGTATGTGCAAATTGAACTCTTAGTAAATAAAACATTTAAGTAATGTGATAGTGTTATAGTGAATTATAGTGATTAAAATAACATAATAATTTCATCCAGAAACATGGTTGAATTATGGAAAGTCAATAACAACATAAAATGAATTTTAAAAATCAATTCTAATAATCCGCCTTCATAAGAAAAAAAGACCTTAAGAATAATAACTCGCAAGTTAACAAAATTAAAACAAAAACCAGCCAATAATTAAAAAAAAAAACAGGTAGTAATTGTCAGAAACTTGTACGCATGTTCCATACTAATAAGTATATCTCTCTTCAATCTGTGCCTCATGTCTGAGAATGGTGATAACGCCTGACTCCAGGCATGGCTATTGTTAACTCAAGACAAGATCTGGACTTTTTTGTTTAAGTTTACAACGATTTAAACGAGCACTAAATAAATAGTCCAGATCTTGTCTCAATGTCCCTTATGTTTGTCAATGCTTCTTTTCTTTTTTTAAATGTTTTAAACTATTCTTTTATTGTAATATTTTAACCTTATAAATTGTATACATGGACAATGTCCGTTAATAAATAAATAAATAAATGGCTCGTCTGTGGACAGTCTCCCTCCACCTGGAACGGTCTTGTGCTCTTCTATAGGCATTCGTCAGTGATGATTCTGATAATTCAGTGACTGTGCCGCTCTATCTTGTCAGTTGACGTCCACGCGACCTTGTCCCTTCGACACTTCCCAGAAGAATAGTTTTCTCCAAACTGTTCCCCCTGGAAATATGCCTAAAGAACTGCAGGATTTTTTTCTCGCACATGGATGTTAGTCTTCCTCCTATGTTCAGTTCCCGGAGTTAAGATGCAAACACGCATACGCAGAAATAGACGAACACGTACAATAAGTATCACACGGTTCTTAAATTGTAGAAATTGAAGTTCAAACGTATACAGAATGGTGAATACAACCAGAAGAAAATTTCTTCGTCTTGGTTGCGATATTTCTCGAAAGGATTAATAAATGCAATATTTTAACACCTTTATAAGTAAATACATCGTAACATATAAAAGCCAAAAACCTTTTCTTACACAAACAAAATAAATATATAAAAATGCTTTCAATAATTTATTTATTTTATTTATTTAACTTTTTGTACGTAATGTTATTTTTGCATTGGCGGGCTTATTGCCGAATGGCAATTTCTTCCAACCAACCAATGAAATAAAAGTTTTATTTTTATAAATCAAGTTACAGAACATATTCAATAGAAAAAAAAAGATTAAAAAGTAAAAAAATATAAAAATAGAAAAAAACGTATTTGTTTATAAATTACCTTAAATCAAAACTATTACTCAATGGGAAAAAGGAAAAAAGAGGGAAGAGGAAAAAGGAAAGGAGGAGAGATTAAGGAAGAGAAAGGAGATGTTTCTTCAGACGTGATTTAAAAAGAGATAATGTAGTAACATCTTTGATGGTGGATGGGAGATGATTCCACAGTCGAGCCGCATGGACACTATATGAGTTAGAGAAGAAAGAGGAATTGTGGATGGGTATTAAGAGAGTGCCTTGAGAATTAGAACGAAGAGGTAAACCATGAACTGATAAGGGTTGAAATTTTTCACTGTATTCAAATAATAGAGGAAGCGGTAATCTAGAACTAAGGAAGATAAGGTTCGGAAAATATAGTGTACAAAATGCATATGTATTTTAAGTAGGTTTTCAAAATGTATGACCAGTTTATACTTATTGATGTTTGAAGGAATTAGAAACACAATCAATTAAATTATTAATTATTTATATCAAATTATAAAACCATATAAAAATCATTTAGTTCAACTGCCATAATTTGGCGTCGGGCGCTTGCCCCTCGAAGTTTGCTAATTAAAAAATAATTAGAAAATTTAAATTACAAATTACAGAGGTCCCGCCTAGAGTTAGGGGTTATATTTTTATTTTTATATCGTATTTAGAGGTCGTAATTTATCGGGTGTAATATTGCAACGTGAGGGGACACGCCCAACGACCGCGGTCAAAAGGGAAAAATACATTTATTTTCACAATCATACTAGGACGTATAATTTAAAATGCGTTAGTAGTACTTCATTCGTTAGTAAATACTTCTAAAGTAGAATCAGATTATACTAGATTTTTAAAGGAATACGTCATTGGGTGGGAGTTGATTATATTTAACAAGTAAATTTAACATAAAAATATGCTCCTTTTTACGACTGTCACATTGTACCTCTAACGGCCATTTGCACCAAAAAAGTCATTAAGCTTCAGTCAGAAGAATGAGCTTACAGATAAATGTCATCAAAAACGCGGGAGACGTCCACGTTTGAGCAAATAAAAGTTAAATCAATGAAAGACACAACCATTTGATTTTTTAAGAGAACAGGTAGATAAATTAAAAGAGAAAAAATTATGAATCTAATTATAGATTGACAAGCTTTAAATGATAAAAATGTTTTGAATTTGGCGATGCTAAAGTTTTCAAAAAATGACATGTTTTAATTTAAGTATGTTGTACCTTATCACTAGGCTCTTCACGACGTCCGACAGTCTCCAGGGATTACAAAGGGAAGTTAACATTTATCTACAAAGTAAAATTAAGTTTTCCGTATGAAAAGCTGAATAAGCATACTTTTTTTTCTAAACATGTTCAATTATAGGTTACCGATGAAGATACTTTAAATGTTCTCGCAAATATAATAACTTTCGTACACAAATATAGCTTTTTCTTTAAAGACAGTCGAAGATAACTCTGTTAACTTCTCATTGTAATCGGGGTCCAGGAATGATGATAAATAAGTGGTGATGGACCAAAACAAGATTTTCAGCTAAAACCGAAACAGAATTTCGGCTTCTCTTCTAGTTTTGGTGGAAACCGTAATAAAAACTTATAGAAATAAGTTAAAAGTCACATCTTCGGCATGAAATTCAATCCACTAACGGTAAATTGTTCGACGAATAATTTTACAATTTTCAAAAATGTTTTCACTTTTCCGGGATAAAATTACATAACAAGATGTTTAAAAAAAAAAAAAAAAATGACAGGATGTGATTATTTTTTTATAACGAATGAAAATTGAACTTAAATCGGGGTGAGCTTAAAGCAAAGCCGGGTAAAAAAATCAATAATCCATACATTCCAGACAAAAAGTTACAAAAAAAATCTTAATTATCCGTTTAATAGTTTTTTATACACCATATCCATAGCCTGGTAGATGTAAAGGATTATCTAGTTAAACATCTTAAAGCCTTTAATTCGATTATGTGAGAATTAATAATTAATATTTTATGTCAATAATTTATTAAACAAGTTTATCTATCCATCAAATTATATTGCAGTTTGAAAGCAACTTTGATGATTATTTAGCATGTTTGCCAAGATTTTTCTAATACGCCATACTACTGAAGTGTTTTCTTAGCAAAAGAGAGACGGTATTAGAACCATTAAAGGTAATAACCGATATTTTCAAATCACGATTTTTTGTTGAGTGCCACCAAAATATTAGCTAACTTGCGGCGGGCTATTTGTGACGTTAATGTCTTTATTAACACTTTAGAGAGGGAGACGGGGATTAAATAGGGGAATGAGGTAAAAATGAATTAGTAAAAAATATTTTTGTCATGAAAAAATATTAATATTCATGAAGAATATTTTGAGTTTATTTACTAATAGAAAATTGAAGAATTGCTTAATTTTTCCAAATTTTTTCATGCGATCTGTTTCGAAGAAAAATAAACTTTTTATGCAACCGGTCAAGAAGTCTTAATTAGTAATGATATGGTAACGAATTTGAAATAAATTTGTGGAAATTTTCATTCAAAAACAAATTAATAAGATAAATAAAAAACCAATATAAAATTTTAATAACAATGGCAAACCAATAAGAGGAAAACAGTTTCTCAAAACTCGTTGTACAAGGGTTTAAAACTCAATAGTAATAAATTATATTTAAGTATAATAATTATAAATTTATAAAATGTTTGGTACATTAACGATATATAAAAAAAAAATATTGAATGATAACTCAGCTTATTTCTCCATAAAAAAATACACTTTATTTTACCCAGTCGCGGTATTTTAGCACTGGAAAAAGCATGCAGAGTACAAATGTTATTTGAAGATTCTCTATTTAGAAACATTTCAAACATTATTTCCGAGGGACTGTTTTTCTTTGATAGAACACCGTTAAAATATTACGTATCACATAAGACATGTGGCGTTCGAAGTGGCCATTTTTGTCATTATTCATTTAAAAGGGAATCGGCTAGTGCTTGGTGTTGACATTTTAATCACAATGAAAATATCTGCTAATGTCATTGTGGTATTTTTAAATTAACTTTTGAACAAGTGTTGTGTTAAAATAGTGTAGAATAGAGCTATGTTTATCGCAAAGTTATTTTTTTAAGTAGATTTTCATAGAACCACAGAAAAAAATAGCTATACTTGTATATTATATAATTATATGCAGGTACAAATTGATAGACATTTTTGTAGACAACTTATAAAAAAATCACTGCTCACCACTGCGGTAGAGCCGGCTTCGTAATACCGAGGTGGATAGAGGTAGTAGAATAGTATATTGTCTCGATACATACCAATGAAGATAGCGCTTGTAATCAACTTCCTAAAACAAAGAACCTACATATGTATATAACATTGCATAAAACTGTCAAATAAATTAATGAATTTAATAAAAGGTATGTTAAGTTATGTTTTTGCACTCTCCAATCTTTACCATTTTTCAACGTATTATAATATACAACATTAAACAGTAGGTATTTAGATATATTATGAAAAATTATTTACAATTTTAAAAACCCGCTAGGGTTACATACATGTATAATACAAATATGAGGTATAATATATAATATATAAGGTATACAATACACTTCCTTATATAATTACTAAAATTTTCAATAAGATTCCTAAACAGATCTTAAAAGAAAATGTTGAAGAAACTTGTAAGGAAAAAACAAATTAAATGGCTTATATGTAACAAGGCTTTATATTATAATGGCTATTATATAAAGGCTGTATAAATATTTTATGTTAACAGTCATCTATTTATTTTTTTGTATATAAATTTTGTGAAAAAATACGTATGCTTTTAGTACTTTTACTTTAGTATATATATATTTCTATTCATGTTTACCTTCTAAAATAAAAATACTAAAATACTAGGTCAAGTCATATTATGTTTCGTCCGGTTAGTAGTCATTATGTGGTTTTTAATATTGATTTTAAATTTGTATTTTAATTTTGCAATTTTAAAAAGATTTTAGATTTGAAAAGTTAGAAAAATAAAAAAACACACGTTCATTTGATTCATGATTCCCCTACTAATTATGCGTTGCATGAAATAAAACCATCGCCAGAGCGAGACGACAATGTGATGTTTTACAAATGAATACAAGAGTGCGAGAGTGATAAAGCGATATCGCGATCTTTGAGCGGAATATGAAATTAGATACACTTCGGGCGCGTTTAAAAGGTGTGCAAGTAATGGATGGCTTAATTAAATACAACATTATTTAAGTGTGTTTTTTAATTAAAAATTTATCCATTTTAATTATTTATTATTGCGAGTAAATAATTTTAACAGTTGTTTTGCACGTTAAGCAGTCAGTTTTGACTTAAGAGGATATTTTGTTTACGAACGTTTAACAGCATGGGGCAAAAACGCAATAATTTTGTTACATACAAAATATCATGTCCGTAAGTTTTTTTTTCTTGTACAATAATTATTGAAGCGTTTATTTTTTATTATTATTAAAAGTACACAAATAAAGTCCTAGCAACGCGTTATCTACCGCCTCAAGAACGTTTAGAATACCAGTCCAGGTGCCATGTCAGAAACAATTTAATATTGCCGTTTAGAACCACATTTAAAGCAATATTTCACGATGACCCAGCAAGTAATCGAACCCGGGACCTAAGCTTGGTAGTAAAATACGACAACCACGACACTATGAGGTGGACTTCACCACTCGATTTCCCATTTCAGGATTTTCACTAGAGACCATCCACCGAGTTGAAAAGACTCGTCCAGGGTTCTATTTGACATACAGTACTGTATTCTTTATCCCCCAGGATGCAGAAAGTTTTACGTTTTGCATTAGTTTTATATGCAGACATACTATCGTTATTTTAATATTCGCACCGAATGGTGCAAAGGGAATTGACACGGTACACAAATTGCAGCGTATTTCAATTAGGCAAAATGATTGTTCTCACGCTTCATGTGCTTGTTCTACAGACAATGAAATATTGCAGTCTGAAATCATATTTTCAATCAAATAAGCTAACCATGTCAGGAATCGAACTCTAGATTTCTTTTTTAGTAGTCACTTTCCTCTTGAGTGCGAGGCTGGCAGATAATTTATTATTATATCTTTCCTTTTGTATAAACGTTGTAGATCTTGAAAGAGTTTTTGTACGATTTATATTTAGAAAATTTCTGTGACATCTTAATATTCAATTTAGTTTTGAATCGAAATTTTCTGTTGTCAAAAGTTTCTCTGCAGTAAAATTAATATGGCAAATGCATTCATTTTTCAGAAACATGATTTTTAACGTTTTTTTTGGTAATACAGGCAACAACGTATAAAAGGGGGGTTAATCTCCCCCCTTTTAATATGAGTTTACACTGAATATACTTCCTTACTTAACACGGGGCTGAATCATACTCTACGACTCCTATATGCGGTGACGCATATCGCCGTGTCATTTGCTACAATAAAATGGTGCATGTCAGTAGGTGGCTATCGTCCCGAGTTACGCCGCAGTCACACAAGATATCATCACCAGAGAGATACTCCTTACTTTGAATATTGTTTTTACATTGTGTAACACCCACCCTTAGTCTGTTGAGGGCGATCCATTAGGAATAGGGTAGACGTTCACCTCTTTGCATACCTTCGTGTGGATCCATCCACAGTTTCGCTCCAAGATCCTGTTTCCACAGTTCCTCTCTCCTTTGTTGTGAGGATTTAATAGGGGAGGTGGCTTTGATAAAACTGTTTCTAGATCTCAGACGCGAGGCTGTTGGTGGGTGGTGGTATAGGGGATGTCTAAGATCATAGATTTGTTTGTACCTCTTTGCTTCTGTGGGTGTTTTTCGTCGAATGTGTGGTGGAGAGTTTCCCGTGATTTGGTATAATTTATCAGTCGATTAGATATAATTGATTTTGAGAGCACCACACGTACCTGCTATGAATTTTTGACATTTACCTTAATGATATGTACTTAAAAAAACATTCATCATTAAATGTTCCTAGTTGGAGCATAAAGTGTCCAAAAAAGCCTTCAAGTATCTCCGTCGACTGCCAGCTCCTGGAATCCTTCCAAACCAGGCCCAGGTCCCATAATTCTGATATAAACTGTCGACAAAACAGTCCAGTTAACAAATACGTCCGTGAATATGGATATTATTATAAAATAGCATTTAAAATGGTAAAAGAAATACCTTAAAAATATGCGAAACAAAACTAATGTGATTGCTATTTGGACTACATCTATAATAATGTCAAAAGGTAAAATTAAAATTAAAATTTGTTTAATTCAGATTTCAATAATGAATTCTTACCAATATTTTTAACAAAATATTATTTTTATGACAGTTATTCAAATTTCATCAAGAATGAAAATGTTCATAATTTTTTTTTTTTTTTCCGACAATTTTTTTTATTGAGAGTAAAATTGAACAAAACCAATTATTTTGTTCAAATAATGTTTTTAACAATTAAACAATGAAGTCTAATATTTTAAGGGATATAAAATCACCTTAAGTTAAGTAATTAAAACAGAAGGTCAATATTTTTCCTTAAAAATATTTTAGATTATCTATTTGATACGATTTTATGACTAGTAAAATTAACTTGCGAAAGCATTTTATAAAACGGGTTTCTTAAATTAATCACCGTTTCTTGAAATTTTAATAACGCATGTAGGTATCAATTTGTCTTCAGACTAATTTGAATTCCGTATTAATATGCAGATTAAAAATAATAATTAAATTTTGTCCATTGTTTCGTTGCCACCTTACACCCACGAATCAATCAAGCTCCATCTCACGCGCCTCCATTACCGACGCGTCCGTTAGAAGAAGACAGAGATAGGATATTGTTTGACTAGCCGATAGTTTATATGGGATTGAAATAATAACGGGGTTGGTTAAATATAATTACAGCGTATTTATTAGTATTCAGATTGATTTGCCAATAAGGATAACTAATAATAAATTAATCTATCGCTGATCAAAATGATGATTGCTGAGTTCATTCTGCAATTGCTTGAATGCTTGGACTAGAAAGAATTAAATATTCATATTCTGATATAGAGTCAATGTTAAATATTTCTAGTCTACAAAAACGTAGAACTAATATTGACCTCATATATATGTTCAGCATACTAAATGGTATAATCGATGTGCCATCATTACTGGGACATGTAAAATTCCATATCCCAACTCGTAGGTTGAGAAACAATGAATTACTGTTCATCGATCAGCATAGAACAAACTATGGCCTTAATTCTCCAATGACCCGTCTTTTTCATATTAATAACTCAAAACAAGATCTGGACTTTTTTGGTTTAAGTTTACAGAAATTTAAACGAGCACTAAATAAATAGTCCAAATCTTGTCTTGATGTCCCTCATGTTTGTCAATGCTTCTTTTCTTATTTATTAATGTTTTTAACTGTTCTATATTGTAATATTTTTAATAATAATAAATAAATAATACACCTGTAAAGAGTGAACTGCAGGAAAAATCGTATACTGCATAACTTCAATTTTTTTGATACTTTTTTTAAAACTAAATATTCTTAAAGAAAGAAGCCAAGCCATTTTTATTTTTTGGATGCAACTACAGTTCGCATCATAAAAAAAAACAAAATTCTTAAATTTCTTTCTTCTCTACCCCCGCGAGAAGATTCAGAATAGCACCCCTGGTAATACGCGGTGTTTCAGGGCAAGCCCGCAAAACTTCAGAGGAACATTCTTCATGGTTACCTTAAAAAATATGTAATATTTGTTTTTCCAAATACTCTTATTTTTCTTGTGAAAAAAACACTATTTTAATTTGAAAATAAATACAATCCTTCAATTCTCGGATTAACATCCCTTAAAATATTCCTCACCCTGATCACAATTTACCGTTGGTCAAATACGTTTTAATTACATATTTTATAAAATTAAAAAACCGAGATTTAAAAAAAAAAAAACATTTGGATATTTTTAAAAGTACCTACTTTGAGAATGTTTCTCATATGAATGGCCTTTAAAACCCGTGTATGAAATTACTTAACTCCTAATACCTAGATACATCTAAAATTCAGAGTGTAAGATTTCTCCTCCAATAATGGAGACCTTAATTATAAACCTGGTATAAAATTATGTCTAGGAACAGTGAAAGAATAATAATAAGAATAAGAATATAGAACAATGTTTTTTAACCTTTTTGAATACGCGACCCCTTTACGTGAAAAAATTCTGGCGACCCTTCCAGGACGAGCAGAAAAATCTGTAAATCTTACTTATTTATTATCTTACGACATGCTTAAACTAAATTTAATTCACATAAGATTGACGATTGGCTTCTGGACGAAGAGAAAAGAAAAATGTTCTAGGTTGGGGAGGAGCTTAGAAGTCAAATTTACGTTTGCTTTTGATTGAGCAAAAACAATCTATATAAAAAAAACCTAGAACTTACCCTTCAAATTTAGCTTTTAAACAGCTAGATGTACCCTCAATTGATGACATCTTTAAAAAGGCATATATTATGACACCAAAACAATTATACGCTAAAACAATACTCACTTATAGATTCAAAAACTACTCTTACTCAAATGAAAGACATAACCCCCACAATACATCACATACAAATAATATAATCACTAGATCCTCAACACATAAACAACTTAAACAAATACAAACTAATACCACTTTCAGACAAAGGGATTTTGAGTATTATTCAATTAAAATCTATAACCTACTTCCACTATCTATTAAAGCAATTAGTTGTTTAAAAAGGCTATAAAAAAATGGATAGTGGAGCTAGGTAGAAGTAAAATGGATTGTCTCATTCGCCCATACCAATGCTGAATCAACTGCTCCACAACTGTATGGCTTATGTTAGGTTTTTGTTGTTTTCATTGTGTGTTTTGTAATATAAATAATATAGAGTCTTCTTTGTTTATTCTCAAATGTTATAAAAAAAACTAAATTGTTAAGTGTCCCCGGCACGGGAAACCCCAGTGAGGTCACATTATTTTTATTATTAATTATAGTTTGTAAGCGAAAAATATGAATAAATAAATAAAATAAATAAATACAAACTTCCAAAGAAAAAAACACTAATTTAAGAAATTCTCGCAACCATAGTTATTTAAATAATTTAATTTTGCATAGATGCAATAAAACTGCAGCTTGAAATCATTATTGAGGGGGAAAAAACCTTTGATAATCTTCCAGAAATCTTGAAATCAAAAAAACACAAGAGACTACCCTATCCTGAACTCCGTAGAGCAGAAAATTTATTTTCTTTTAGAATATAATATCTAATTTTAAAGAATTTATTTAAAATCATACAAAGGAATATAAAGTCTAAACATAAGTCTTAACTCTATTGGCGAGGTAGAAACGTTATTATTAATTATTTACAAACAAAATCTTTGTAATTTTGTGCCTAAACAATTTCATCAATATATTTTTTTTAAATATTAAAAAAAAAATAAGGGTTTGGAAATTATGCCATTTCGCCACATCCTATCTATGTAAACTTACGTTGGTTATTTGCGTCTCATTTTTTTATTTAGATTTACAAATATACAAACCTATTTATATACATTGAAAAGAAGATAAACAAGATGAAACAGTTAACAATTTGCGTATGCCTAGATTTTTTGAAAACTTTTGCAATTCACAATTTGTCGCCCAATTAGACAATAGTCTGTCCTGAAGCTAACAAATTGTGAATTTACTGGTTTGCACCTTTGACCAAGTGTTATGTAAGAGGATGAATATTGACTATGATATTATTTTTTGCACTTGTTTTATATAAATTTATGTCCCCGAGTTGGGGCATGACGATGTCCATCTCCAAATCTGTCTAGCAGAATCATTTTAGCATATATTAGGTATATCAAAAGTTTATTACCTAAACACACTAGAATTCCACCATAAATTGTCAATAAATACCGTAAACCGAGGTGACTGCGCCTGCCTGGTATACTTTGTGCCCGCCTGGCGTACTTTGCGCCTAAACTATACTTTGCTGCGAATATTTTTTACGTATAAACAATAAATAGTGTTAATTTCTTTAATATATTTTTATTTTGTTAATATTTGTTTTTAATTTTTGTATAAAATTGTAAGATTCAATATGTCCATGTATTTATAATTTTCTCAAACTGAACGGTTTGGATAGGTAGGAAGAAGTTGCCTTAAAGCAATATGCCCACCCTTATATGTATACATATTGTATATGTATATATATTGTGTATGTAATGATAAGTAAAATATTTTTTACCCTGGCTTCCCTGAGATTGTTAGTTGTCTATGGTAAAATTTCAACATTTCTCCTTTAATAGTATTATCGCTATGACATTTTTGTGTGTTCAATTTTTATAGAAAATGTTTTGACATAAAGTATACGCTGTGGGAAAATATTATTTGAATAATTTTTGGTGTATTATGTAATCTGACGCAAAGTATCCCCGCCATATATGCTTTTTTTCTTATCATTATCATACTTGCTTCAAATTTCGCATTTTCTGTTTTTTTCTGCTAGTATTTTTTTTGTTTTTACTCAATAAATGTAGAATACATACACTTTTCTTCCATTTAAATATGAATGTTTTATTTTATTCATGATACATTGGGTAGGATTTTTCTATATTTACGATCATCGCTTATTATGGCGTAAAGTCACCCAGGGTTACGGCACAAAAATAAATCAAATCTTTCTTAAAATTATTATTTAATCGGGTTGTGGTCCTGTGGCTAGTGTCTCGGACTCACGGACCGAAGGTCCGCGGTTCGAATCCCACTCTACCCCAACTCGATTCCATTTTCTAATAGTGAGTTATTTACAACTCGTTGAAAATGGCCATCAAAATTAAATATTTGGGTAAATCATATGAACGCAAATATTTCTTTAAAAAAAAAAAAAAGTTTGTAAATAAACGCAAAAAATAAACTTTTTCTGGGGTCTGAAAAGTATGTGCCATGTGTCAGCCCTGCTATTGCTAATATTCGCTCGCTGCTCGCAAGCTGGGCATGTTATTTCATTCAGTTATTGGCTATTGTTGGCGAAAGGGGCGTACAATACTATTTACGACGCGCCTAAAGAAATTGACATAAACTACAATATTTTAACAACTTATTTCAATGTTTTTATTTTTATTGTTCTCGGGGATTATTCACTCTTATTATTTATTCTTATTTATTATTTATTCTCACCCCGAGACGATTTGGGCCGTGGCTAAAATACGGCCGTATTGTTTCGGCCTGCCCCATTATGGGCGAACGTTAAGCCCTTTTACGAGGCATTTACGCCCTTCGCGATGTTGAGCCACGGAATTCCGCGTTAGTATCATAATGGCGCGTATAAGTAAGATGTACTGTGGAAATAAGCGGCAATTAGCCCTTTGGTCTTGAATTCAACGCATGGAAAATAAATTTAATTAAGGTTTTTTTTCTTATCATTATCATTCCATTTCCGCATCGGTTGGTATCTAAAAAATCAACGGTATTGAAAAAAAAAATGCGATTTGCGAAGTAAGGAATCATAAAATTGGTTAAGGATAATAATTTAAATACTGTTCTCTCCGGTCACGCAGACATTTTTCATCTCTCTTATATGAAATATAGAAAAATCCTTATAGACAGTACACCCGTTTAGTTTTACGATGTCAGTAATTATGTATGTATTCGTATGTTCATTATTATATTTTTGTATCTTTTACATTATTTTTATATAACTTTTTTCTTTTCTTATTCTTTAAATTTAAGTTTATCTTGTTTCTAATAACTTTATTTTTGTAACTGTATATAAGTACATGTATTTTTATTTTATTTGCAACTTCTAAGTGCCTAACAATTGTTAATTGCTTTTATTTTGATACCGATAATGTACTTAATCAATATCTTACACCACTGTGGACAAATTTTACTGACTGTTTTCACAATTTTGGTTCATGTATTCTTATTTCCTGTTTTTTTCCCAAAAAAAATAAATATTATGCGATCCCATTGAATCATTTATACCGTAGAAATAATAGATTGCCTTTGATTAAAAACCGAAAACCATATCCTTTCCGTTGTAAATTTAATAAGAGATCTCGTAGTGATTCTAGACAAAAAACTTAATTTTCATGAACACATTGACTATATCACGCAAAAACCACTTAAACTCTTTGGGTTCGTTTAGAGTAAGAACTACATCCGATTTAAAAAATATATTTACCCTAAAAAAACTTTACTGCTCTTGGGTTCGTCCTATTCTTGAATACGCCTGTGTAATATGGTCTCCTTCATATGTTACTCATATAAATCGCATCGAATTAGTTGTTTAAATTTATAAGAAAAAAAGCTTACAAACTAGGAATCACAAGAGACAACTTTAACTTGACTGACATGGAACACAGGTAATAATATTCTTACAGGTAACGCTTTTAAAGACGTATTAGGAAAAGCGTATTTTCTTTTTCGAATTACCCACTGATTGTAACGCAATAAATATACGAAACACGGTTGGAATTTGCCTCACAAATTTGCACGTAAAATGACGCCATATAATTTGAGTGATGCTTTTTTGTAACTTTTATGAATTGTTTATAAAACAATCAACTAATTTCGAAACAATGGCGTACTAAATGCGTGTCGAATTGTGTACAACATTAAGAGTAAGAGCAAGAATGAAATATGCAAATCAGCAAAACATTATATTTTGTGACTTTTGTGGCAAAGGAAAAAATCTGGTATTTAAAGAAAGGTGTTATGCAAACATTTTTGTCAAGCCACAAAATCGAAAAAAAATAGTAAGTCTCAGAAACAAAATCCAAAGGTGATAGTCTTACTTTGAAAAAATAGTTCGATGAATTTCAACTTGCAAATTCTCTGTAATACCTCGATGTGACCAAAAACCATGCAACTGGACTAACAACTATGTAGCACTGCTTTAAGATGCCTAACTTATTGTTGTGAAAGAACAATATGTGGCTAACATAATAACAATATTGAAAAAATGTGTTAACCTCGCAATTGACGATTTTTTGCCAGAATTGTCGACAAGTTATTTTCATTACAGACAACAGATTTTTTATTGTGATTCTTGTGACTCAAGAATTTCCATCACAATAAAATATATTCGATTTAAAATTGATAAAAAAAAAAAAGAAAATTATTAAGGAAATCAATATTTTTATCATTCGTCAGCACATATTCTTTTTCTTATTAACCTTTTTTCTTCTGCAATTTTTTTTAATTTACTTGTTTTAGATTTTTTTATAGATATTTATTAAAAAAATGATTTGTGGTGTTTTATTTTTATTTTTTATCTTGTTTTGGTTGCATTTATTATGAAAAAAATATGTTTGTTAAATTTGTTCAATTCTTCCATCTGTCGATTTTTGATTACGTGCAATTTATTTATTGAAAACTTAAATGCTACATTACAGCAAACCTGCCAATTACAACGTACCCACATACGAGTATCATAAATAATTACATATTTCAGTCATACGAATCTCACCCACACGAATAAAGGTTTTAAATATTTGCTTCACAAAAATCAACATGTGGATTAAAATAGGAAATGTGGATGTAAAGTTTGTAATGTGGCTAATGACAGGTCATAAACCCTGTGAATGCCTAGACCTATGATATTCCCTCCTTTAACCCTTTGATCCCTGAACGTTGATTTAGTGGAGTTTTCGAACTTTTCCTTTTTTAATTCTGTTATTTATTTTATTTTATTTTATTTGGTATTTTTACAGCTATTACATAAACAAAATAATTAGAAAAATCTTAACAATACTAAAGCCAATTTAAAAAATCCACTGTAAATATAATGACACATAATATTTAAGAAAAGAAGTTAGTTAGTTATTTAGCTTAAAAACTATTAAAAGATTTTCTCGTTTTTTTTAACTCCATTTTTTTTTTTTTTTAATTGTGTAATGGTTTGTTGTTGTTTAACACGTATTTTTTTGGAAAATATAAATGGGAGTAGATTGTTACTATCCGTGCGCTATGTAGCTGCAAGACATGTTTTATCTAGTTCCTATGTATTATTTCTCATTAGGTCTCACATAAATTCTATTGTTGAAAAAGCTTACCAAATATGCTGGGCTTCATTTTGAGAATTTCCAAACCTTTTAAAAAACCAAATAAATTAAAAACTTTATACAACACTTTTGTACGCAGTAATTTGGAGTTTGCATCCGTTGTGTGGAGCCCACAATACATAACAAACATTGAAAGGATTGAAAATGTTTAACGAAAAATTTTTAAATACCTAGATTGTAAAAACAATAAAACGCTTTGTACTTACAGCCAATCTGCCAAACAAAATGGATATTTTACCCTTGAAAATAGACGCACTGTATCTAAATTATGCTATTTACATAAATTATTAAATAATAAAGTATACTATTTTAACCTGCTTTCCAAAATTAATCTTAATGTTCCCTTTTGCGTGACAAGAAAAAAGTGTTTGTTCCATCTGCCAGTCTGTAACACTAACTATGCACAACACTCTTTCCTCTATCGTTCTTGCTCTAACTATAATGCTTTTTTTTTACATAGTGATATATTTTACATGCTCCTAAATTTATTCAAAAATAAATTAAGACTCCTTATTTCTGGCTGCGATACGATACCACTTACTATTTAATGATGCTCACACTTACACACACCTGAACACTTACTCCTACACTAATACACATAAACACACCCTTTTGTTGTAACACAATTTAATAATATGTATGAATCTTATTTAGAAACTTTTCTGGTCTGTCTTTAAACTGTATTGTTTTATGTTACTTTATCATTGTCGACTGGTTGTTTCTTTAAAATAAATAAAAAAAATAAAGATTTAAATTAAAAATAATCTAATGGAAACGGAGAACTAAAATCCCAGCCGCCTATGCGCTCTGTAGCTGCAAGGCGTGTTGGGATGTTTATTGTACAGCGCCCTTGGGTTGATTTTTAACAAAAATGGCGCTATAAATATCATTCGGACTAATTCAAATAAATAAACAATTTAACTCGTCAGGAATAAATCCTTCTACTTCTGTTCCGAAGATTTTCGATTACCAATTTAATTAATATTTTCCAGGGTTGCTAATGGACGTGGGATGTGTTGCTTAAATAATTAAGTAATTTTATAATAACAAAAACTCATAACTCTTGGTCGAAAATCAATCACAAACAGTTTATTAAATGAGAAACGTGAATGTTTTTTTTAAAACCGTTTATTGTTTTTTCGCCCTTTTGTATTGCCCACAAAACAAGGTATCTTTGAACTACTGGTTAAATTAAATATCCGAATTGAAATGCGCATTTTGGATGTGTGATCAAATTAAAAAAGACGTGCTGTTGAATGGCCCCTTTTATGAAACGTAAGGTGCTTTACAAACTTCTTTTAGTCATGCCGACAGATCTTTTCTCAAATGTAAAAAACACTTTTTTTTGCTTTTTTTCATACATATGCGTTAACAATAGTGTGTGGGTGAATATGTATACACACATGAGTCCAGGGGCGTATTAGAAAATAAGAAAATATTTTCACTATTGCCAGATATTTCAACAAAAAACCAATATTTGAGGCATAGAATTAAGAAGAGTCCAGAAGGAGCGTAGAATTTTTTATTTATTTATTTAATGCACAAAATACACAATTTTACACAGACACAATTATATGTTTTTTATGTCCCGACTTGATAGAAAATTCGGTGTTAAGTCGGGACTCTTCGATATATAAATCAAAAATATTTATTTACATATTAAAACTATTTACATGTAATCAAAACAATATGCAAACTAATCAAAACAATATACAAAATAATAATAGAAAAATATAAATAATTAAAATTTATACATGTCGAAAAATGGAATGTAGAAAAGTTGTATAATAATACGTATGACAGTGATGATATACACATATACGTATAGGATAAAAATTAAGACAGCAGCGATGTTATATATTTATTCCCGAAGCAATCTCATACAGTGGTCTCTACCCCTCGATACAATCATATTTAAATACATCGGACTGTGTCCAATAATTCCCTCACTATGCCTCACTATCGCCGCGTGCATTTGTGATGCCGACGCGTAATGTTGCACGATGGGAAAAAATATAATTATAACACAAATGTAAGCTTAAAAAAAAGCAATATGTTAATTTCTTTAAAATTTTATTGTGTACGCGGAAATATTGATTGACACAACAGAGTAGATAAGTAAAGGGTCATTTAATAAGAGTAATTGAATTGATGAACTTTAAACTTAAAATAAAAAACAAATTTTATTTTATATACAACGTATCCTTATATTATGTTAAATAATATTTGACGTTTTAAAGATAATGTCGATCAAATGTCCACGATAGAGTGGTTTAATCCGAGATCCAATTTTCATTAGTTCTCTCATTAGATGAGCAAAGTAGGGTAAAAAAATTTTACTTCATTTTGTTTCTTCGACAATCTGACAGACGTAAAAATAATTTAATTTTTAAGTAATTCATTTGTTACATACACATTCATTTGCTAATTACACATGAAATGTGATTGCATCCTGTTTCTTTAAGGTCCTAGCAGTATTTCTACACTTTAAAAAGACACAACACGGCATAGTTGAATTCAAATCAGGAGTTGCGTAGTGAGCGACGTCTACAAAGAAACTAATCGGTCAAAACGTAAACCTACTCATTTATGAGTAGTTTAGTCGTCTTCTGTTTGATGCGGTTTCTGTACTATTCATAATTCTATGATTTGAAGGTATCAGAGGCAAACTTAAAAATCTCCATTGAAGAAGTTCCTGAGATATTTGCGATAAACTATGAAAAAAGAATTGTGAGGTTTCTAATTATGCTTGACTTACTCAATGGAGAATGCTAAGTTTGCGGTGTCAAGTAGTATAATTGAAATTTGTTTTTGTAAGATTTAGAGACGGTTTTAAATTACGCTATTATTTAAGTAGGAAGGTTTTTATGTATAGTTTATTTTGGTATCAATAACTAATTTTCAGTCTTTAGTGGAGATTTCAAAGTTTGCTCCTAATACCCCTATTTACTTAAACATCATTTTAAATTAAATTCATTACGGTTAGTTTGAAGTCTTATACAGGTTGTTCTTTAAACCTTGTCACATCTAAAACCACGATGATCAGTATGAGCAAGAAGACATATTGGCACATTAAAATACATTTTTATAACGAATAAAATTTACATAAATAAAATATTTAAAAAAACAAATGGTTGCTTACTTCTGTAGGGGAGAAACGAGGAGGGGGGAGAATGAGTCTGATACACCATTAACCGCGCCGCCGCGCTCCCCTCGCTTCTTCCCTAAGCAACCATTTGTTCTTTTTAATATTTAATTTTTACAAATTTTCTTCGTTCTAAATATTTTTTGAAATATGCCAATATGTCTTCTTGTCTATACTGATCATCGTGGTTTCGGATATGACAGGGTTTAAAGAACACCCTGTATGTTAATCGTGTTCTTGAATATTTAATACCATTATTTTATTGCCTACATACATAGTTTTAAGTTCCTTTTGTTTAGTTTCTTGTACGTATGTTTCTTCATATAATGTTGTAATTGGATTGGACAAGTTTATATTATACTGCATAGAATTATACTTGTAATTAGAATTATTTTACAAAAAAAATGGGCTGTATAAGTTGTCCATGATAATAGGGATATATCAGGTTTTTTATTTTTACACTTTTAAAGTAAAAAGGGTCTATGAAATGCTGTCTAGCAAAATAATATTTTTTTGCTACTTATTAGTACCTAGCACAAAAATTCTTAAATTAAATTTGTAGTTTTGAATTCCCGCAAAAACAGTCATTGCATTGGCCTCGCCCCTAATACGACACGGTTCATGTTTATTTTTTAACATTTTTCCTGATCAATGTTTGTCTTTGCTCTTAAATGTGGTAGTATTGTTGTTGTCCGCTATTATATTTGTGTATGTCAGAATTTTTGCTCAATATTATGTCATTGTCTCGGTTGTATGGTTGGATGAAATTGATATGCAGCCATAAGTCCGCCAAGTACTGCGTACAAAAGGTTGTTTTTAGTGGACGTTCGCCCTGTTCCCGCTACTCACTCCAGTTTCAATATCTAAATTCGTTACGGTTTTAAAAACAAATTAAATAAAGCAAAATAAAAACTTCGCCGGGAATAGATCACGGATTCCTGTTGGGCGAACCAAGCTTAAATTAAGGTTAAATAACTTACATTTTCTTAGAAATGAGTTTGGACTTAAGTTAACTTTTTTAGATAAAACTAACCTTTCTTGTAATAACACTTTTGGCAGTGTCGCTCCCAGGATTTTTTTTCGGGGGAAGGAACGGGGGTTTAATTATAATTATTATTTTGTTTTTTTTAAAACATAATATACAATTGTTATAAATACAAAATAATAAAGCTAGGTTATACGTGACTAAAAGGCGCACTTAGTGCAACTCTATGCAATTATTTGTTACCATGAAATAAAATGATTTAAGGTCGAGTGCACAATAAATCGTCGGCTTCGTGGTGTAGTGGTCAGCGCGTTTGCCTACCATGTAAGAGGTCTCGGGTTCGATTTTCGACATGGTTGATATGAAATATTTATTTAAAAAGGGTGTTTTTACATAAGAATTTCATTGTACCTGTACTGGTACCTGAGGCGTAAAACTGATCACCTTACCTTCATGTAACAAAATTGATCGAGATATGCTGCGATTGGTGTATCAATCCAGTGCCCTAAGCACTATTAGATGTGGAAAGGGAATGATGATGCATAATAAATGATACAAAACTGCACTTAAATGATTATTTACGTCCGCATATGCATTTAGGTAATTTATGAATTTTTATTTGGTATTTATTAATCACTTTCTTAATTTGGGGGGGGGGGGGGGAATTATGACATCCAAAACATCTCCTTGGGTGCGCCACTGACTATGGGCATAATAAATTTTAATTAATAAAAATATTCTTCATAAACCAATTCAGTCCTGTGCGCGGTTAATGTCTTTGTGTTAACCTCCCCGCTCCGAGCGGCCTATAGAGTTGTTATATTCCCGCCAAAATGTGATAATAATAACGTTGTTATCTGTCAAGAGGATTTGTAACGCGCGTTCTTATTTCAAAATTGACTGTGACTCCTGAAGCCAGAAAACCCAAAGTCCTCACACCCACGCGAAGGAAAACGGCTTCTATTTCTCCCGCGCTAGGGTAGGTTTTCGCATGAAATTAAATGTGGAGATGACGGTGTTTAAAGCGCCTAGGTCGGAACTTCACAATAATATAGTTGTACCGAAACGGGCCATTTTTCATTTTTTAATATGCACCTTTTCCTTGCGGGGTACTAACTTATGTATTAGGCAGTAATATGACTAAGGTGCTAAGGTATTTCACTAGTGATTTTTTAAATTATAGTTTTTGATAGTGATAAATAAATTTGCTAAAATCTAACTAGAAGTCGTTTCGGATGACCCAAGATTGTCCGTTTAATGTTATGTAATGCTAATTATGACATATCTATTGATTTATCTTTCTTATAAACGTTTACTTTCATATATATGTAAATGGTACAGGATATAAAGGACGAATGTACATACATTTTTATGTGTTTTAAATTAATAATGGCATTTGACGGCAGTTCACACGAACTACATTTCTGTTGAATAAAATTTGAGATTAAGGAAGTATTTTCCAAGATACTTGAACAAAAAACAAATGTGTACAGGGATAAAGGGTGGATGACAGTTAAATACTGAAAAAAGGGCGATATTTTTTTTTATATATTTTTTTTTTATTTATTAATAAAACATATAAGACATGAAAATCATGATATTATATTCCCAGGAGTTGTACGAGAAAACTCATTTGGGACGGTACATAAAAAAAATAGTACATTTCTTGTAACAATACATAGTATACATTTAAACAATAAAAATTTAAACAAATTTTAACAATCTATGAACTTAATATTAAAAAAGGAAAGAAAACATTTAAACAATCTGTGAACTTAATATTAAAGAAGAAAATAAAAACATTCAAACAATCTGTGAACTTAATATTAAAAAAGAAAAGTAAAACATTTAAACATTCTGTGAAATTAATATTAAAAAAGAAAATAAAAACATTTAAACATTCTGTGAACTTAATATTAAAAAAAGAAAAGAAAAACATTTAAACCTAAAACACAATATATAGACTATTCACAGAAACTGAGCTAAAAACTATCACTTTCAAAAAGATTCAAGAAATAGGTCTTCATTTCTGGTCTTTGAGATTTACCACTCGACATTTCATTTTTAAGGTCATCAGGCAGTTTATTAAATTGTATACGACCAATGTATTCCAGAGACCTTTTGCCGAACTTCGTGGAACAAAATTTAGAAATGTGAAGATTTTTTGCATGTCGTGTATTATAGTTGTGAATTTCATGATTAAATGTAAGTTTTAAATTTGTGTGAGCAGAAAAGTTTATGATGTTTGAAATAGTGTTAGTGATGTCATACAGTGCCATTACCTTGAAAGGAAGTATTTTAGTATAAATAATAATACCGTTTGAGATGATATAAAACATTATAAGCTAAATTTGTTGCAACTGAGAGCGAAAACATTTTTGAGAAGGGAATTTAGAAGTTAAGGCATTTATTGGGCTTATTTGTTTATTTATTTATATATACGCCCAATAGGCATTTTTAAGTACATATTTTTACATGGAAAATTATTTTAAAGGAAAGTAGAAAGACACAATGGTATATAGTAGACTTGGTGAGAATGGAAGCGGGAGAGAGGTGTTTATAATTGAATTTGATTCAGTGATCATTTGAAAGAAGAGAACTTTTTTTCAAAGAAATCAAGACTAGTATGTTTGTTGGCAGACCTAAGAATTCTGGGCATAGGGGTATGAAAACCATAGTTAGTTCTATAGTTATCGGTATGAATTAGTAAGTTTTGTCTGAGGTTTCTAGTTGGGATATTTAATTTTATTGAGCTTAGTAGTTCAGGCGCATCAAAGAGTGACCTGTCTGGTTTAAGTCAATAAAATTAAAACGCCTAAAATCAGACGTTTTTATTGTTTAGCCTTACGCGTTGAATAAAATAACCGTTAAATAAAATGTATAATAAAATAAAAGGCATAAATTTAATGAGCTAATTTGTTAATTTTTAGCGCTTTTTGGTTCATTGTTATATTGTACATATTACTTAGGTACACACATGAACGTAATTTGACTCAACCCGACAGCAGGTTTCGGCTGAGCCGAAGTTTCTGTCAATTTTTGACCGTAACCGCAGCCGAAACTCGATTTATTGGCCGAAACCAAAACGGAAACCGAAAATTCGGTCGGTCACTGCTAGTTAAATACAGTCCTTGTCTACTAAAATTTGGACAAATTCTAAATATTGTTGATTAAAACCAACTGGTTCAAGAAGTGGAATTTTTTTTTTCAGGCGATGCCTAGTAGGTACTTAGTGAAATAATTCAGTCAGATGTATTTTATCCGCATCAAAAAAGGTTTCTTTAACTTTACAAAAAGACAACAGATGAATTTAGGCAATGTGGATATTCAAACATAGGCGAAATGATGAATGTAACACAGCGTGTAATCTGGTGAAGCAATGACGAGTCATAAGCAAGGCTAATGTATATTTTTTATTTAAATCATTGTTACAAACTCTAAAATTATTCCTAACTTGGATGGAGCCAAATTTTATGATTATTTAGGATTTAATGCATGTAGATGCATGAGAGCTCCTACCCAACTGGAGGTTTCCCAATTGAATCTCTCCCACTAAGGTAAATCCACTCCTTAACTCCGCCCTTGAAAATGGTTTTTCCAAAGTATTGAACACTCTCGGTGTGATAAAGGAGAGATGTCTCTAAGCTAAAGTCGTACATTAATTTTGTAACTGAGTTAAAAATGTATTCCTCACTGGGAAAACCCGTACCATTTTACTAATTTAGTTCAGTTTGGATTTATTTATTTTATACATAAAAATAGTTTAAGAATATATTTTTTACATAAATATACAATAAATAATTTATTTCAAAATTCAAATGTATATTTATAAATCTCAACTCTGTGTAGTATGATCATTTTATTTTATGGATTGATTATTAATGTTATTCTTACATTTTTTTGTACCGCAACATGCTAGGAGGCCCAATTTCAGTGGTGAATTACATAACAGAACACCTGGCTTAAAAACATCCCATTTAATTTTTGTGTTCTCACCGGGAATCGAACCCGGAACCTTCCGTGTGTGAATCGAGCGTCTTGATCACTACACCACGAAGGCCGCCAATATCTTGTATCATAAGATGGTGAATGATAATTATATTTATTCATTTATGCATTTCATAACATTCACAGTTTTTTGTTCACTTTGCCCAGCTGTATGAAACAGTGCTTACGATTTTCTTGTTGTATTACTATAGAATGTTTTATTATTTAAACTTTCTACTGAATATGCTGTAAAATTTTTAGGTTATTTTTTATATTTTTATAAATCTTGTGTATAAGGAAATTTATGTTTTTTTAATATTTTTTTTAATTTTTTTAATTAAGCCAAATAGGTAGTATTATAAATGTTTGTAAAAGGCAGATTGCCGTTTATGTTAATAAAAAATAAATAAAATCATTATTTTACTCAAAAGAATTAAAGCATCAAATCAAATATCTTTGTAGCTTGGATTATATGGTGACCATAGTTTCTAGATCAATTTCATTTCCATCTATTGATCTATTTTTTGATTCCTGTTTATATTTTAAGTATTTTGATAAGTCGCGATCATTTTTTGGCTGACTGTCAAACGGTATAGTGTAAGTAAATTCGTGTAACTTTGTAAATTTACAAACTAACTAAATAAAAACAAATTGAATAAATAAACAATTTAAATTTCTGTAGTGATTCTACCTCTCTTTTTGAGTCGCTATGTTAAATAAAGAGTAAAGGGAATTTTCAAGAAATACGGATTCTTTAAACACGCTCCAAAATATATACGGGGGTGTTTTTATTTATGGTAGAGAAAATTGTTTATTCAAATATGTAAAATAGTTCCATTGACCATAGAGAATTCATAATTAATAGGAGCGGACAGTTGAACCTTCAAGGATTTTAAATAAATAAAAAAAGATTTTCATTATGTTTCCGATTTATCAACCTGTGAGCTTTTAATTAATATGTCTGTGGTAGCGTACCTGTTGGAGCTCTGGACAACAGTGCATGAAATACTGAGATCAATCATTAGTACTTTTTTTACTCTGCCTGTATTTGAACAACTCTGTGTTTTGAGCGAGTTAAAAATGCGGTTCTGCAAGTGAAATAAATCCAGAATCCTGGATTAGTGCTTTCGACTCGATGGCTACTCTCAGGTCGAAATTGAGTGGAGAAAGTTGGTGGCAAAAAAAAGTGGGTTTCCTCCACTGTAATTGGGCTTCTTGGCCTGTTGAGGGGCAAAAAATGAAAAAAACAGAATTAGGAAGGTGCTTACTAGATAAAAATGTCCCCAAAATGAAACAATTTAGTTAAATCACAGAAACCCGAATATCTCTTTTAAAAACGTAATTAATTCAAATCACAGATGCATTAAGAAGTCAAAGTAAAGAATGGGTCATGGGGTCTACCACAAACTCTGAATTCGGGCAAAGAAATTTCAGGTTTCTGGGCCTCAAATTCATTTGTTGATTTTAGTAAAGTTAAAGAGCTGAAACCTTTATTGTTGTGAAGAGATTCATCTGACTGATTTATTTCACAAACAGGGCAACGCTTGAAAATAATTTTCCAATTTTTGAACTTCTTCTTGGACCAGTTGGTTTCATTACAATATTTGAGTTTGTCCAAATGTTTGTAGACAAAAGACTAGATTTTACCCCCTCGGGAGTCATTACGATTAACAAATTACAACAGGGATGGAGAATACCTTAAAAAAGGGAATATGGAAGTCTAGTCATTTACAGGGCTTATGACCTATCGTTGGCTGGTTTAAGTGGCCACTTTACACACTGTGTAACATTCGCCATTTTGCCTTGCCATGTTTGAACATCCATTATTTTATTTTTTATTTCTTTATGTTTTGTTTTTCATGCTAAATAAAAGGATACTAATAATAAAATAAAAATGTTTTATTTTTTTTTAAAAAGAAAAAAAATTACTAGAATTTATATTATTTACTCAAATATTTAAATTTTCAGGCCATTTTCTAAAAGTCGTAAATAACTTGTGCGGGAAAAATGGAAATTGAGTTGTGGTAGAGTGGGATTTGAACCTGGGACCTTTGGTCTGTGAGTCCACAATACTACCACGGGACCACAACCCGGTTATTACATATGTCATTGATAAATTTAGTTGATAAATATCAAACGCCAGTAAGTACATCCATTTTTTTTGACATTTGTTTTACAAAGTGTAGAGAAAACAAAAAATTAATTTCACTACTATTTAAATTAAAACAAGTCCTCATTATTACAATGAAAACACTGTCAAAAAACTATGTTTCAATTCAGAAGCTAGTAGGTCTACATGGACATTGTAATATATTGTTGTGGACATACTGGCATTTGATATTTATCAAACCACCGTTTTTAAATTTCTATTTATTTATTTTAAACAAAATAAAATTCAAGTCGTACAAATTATAAAAATACCAAAAATACATAAAGAGACTTATGTCAAATTATTAGAAGAATCCTGCTCCGTAAGACCCCCTCGGATACGTGAAACAGATCAACATCCAGAGCGATGTTGTTCAACATAGCGGTAGCCCTTCCAACAGGCATAATCATCGGCAGGTTGTCCTGTATATCGGAATATGAGACAATCTATGCTGACGCTGTCTTAGGTAATTATCAGGAACATACAAACCGATGCTCATCATAATCTCAGAATTATCAACCACACCGCGCAACAATCGATAAAAATGTGTAGTCAAATACAAATTCCTTCTAGCCTCTAAACTGTTGTAACCATGCATACCCCGGAGAAGCTCGGTCGGGTAGAGCCAAGGATAATACCCGGACTCTCTCATGTAGAGATATCTCAGAAACTTCTATTGGATTTTCTCTATCATAAGAGAGTTCTTCAGTACATGTGGCCCCCAAATCATCGAACCACTCTCGAGTCTACTTCGCACCAAGGAGTTGTAAAGAGTTCTCAGTATGCAGGTATTTTAAAAACCCTAGCAGTACGCAAAATAAATCTTTTTTCTGTTTATTTTTAACATAAAATTTTTGACTTTTGTTATATTTTTGAGTTCTTTGGAAAAGGGTTGGCTTAGAGATTAAATAAAATATTCTCATTCCAGCAATTTGGTTAAAAAATCGAATCAATTATAAAGTTTTAGTAGTTTTGTCGGACCAAACAAATCGGCTTATGGTCTTTATTACCTCGCTCCGGGCGCTATGCGTTAGTTGGCTGAAGGTATAGCTGTACGGCCATATATCAGAATTATGAATCGAATTATTAAATAAAGATGATAGCATTAACGAGATACCATCACATTCGTAAAGGGAACGGGGATTTGAAAAAGGAAGGCTGTTCCCATTGGCCGGTGATGGCGGTGATAATGCGCATGATTTATGGAGCGAATGTGTCGCCCCCTGTTGTGAAAAAAGGAAACTTCTCGCGCCCAATAATTTCATTCTAATGGCGGAAATTACACAACGAGTCCGTCGATTTTTTTTTCTCCTCTTTCAGAGAAATGCCATAGAATATTTAGGGCCAGTTGCATTAAAATAAGTTATATTAAAAAAATATTGAAGTTAAATAGGGACCCAGTCGATAAAAGGCTACTTCTTCTTGCGGTGCCTTGTCAGGTCCCCCCGACGTTGGCGATCACTACAGCGAAAGCATCTTGGTCTTGTGCTACTCTTGTATTCCACAGCCAGGACAAGTGCTTATTAGATGTACTCGTCATAGTGATTCCTGGAAAAAGATGACCAGAGTGGTTTTCTATTGCCTTCTCTGGTGGATTTTTCTGTCGGGGTTACCTTCCTTAGCTCGTTAGTTCAGGTTTGGAGGCTCCAAAAACTCGCCTTTCATCCTCTCGTTATCTTCTGTGATCACACCGTTATGAGTGTTATCCCATTGCACGGGGTTTGCGCCGTAGACGCTAACGAGTAGGACTAGTCAGTAGTGTTGCCGGTGGAATGCATCTGGGCGTTCGCAGCATTTTATAGAATCACATCCTTCAGCAAGATGTGACTCACTGTGACCCTACTGACAGTTTGAAAAAGACTACAGTCTAATAAAAAGTAAGGAAATCATACGATTTTACCATTTCGATACACCCTTCATTCAACAAAAAACAACTTTCTAAGGTTTTCATTTTTGTAAAAAAAATTACTTATAAGTTTCATGCTTTTAAAATATTTGATTCCCATTTTCTAATATTTAGTTTACGACTCGTTGAAAATGGACTCCCTGATATTAAAATCTTTCGATTAATTATAAGAACGGAACTTCTTTTTCAGCAAAAAATAAATAAATATATAAAATGGCCACTTAAACCAGCCAATGACTATGGCAATGGCAAAAGTTTACAAGCCCTATATATGCCTATACTTGCACATTTCCTTCCCATAAATGTTCTCCATCTTTATTATGATTTGTAAATCTCAATAACTCCCTAAAAAGTGAAATTCAGTATTTTGTATACAAACATTTTAAGACAATCGAAAAACAGTAATTTTTATATTAAACCAACTAGTCCAAGAAGAAGTACAAAAATTGAAAAATTGATTTCAGGCGTTGCCGTTGCGTTTATGTGATATATTTCAGTCAAATGAATGCCTTCACAACAATAAAGGTAACTGTTTTTTTACTTCACTAAAATCAACATATAGAAGAATTGTAGAAATATGGATTTTCACACAGAAGCAAAAATGATGAATGTTACAAAGTGTGTAAAGTGGCTATTTAAACCAGCCAATGAAATGTAAAAAGCCCCGTAAATACCCAGACTTCCACATTTCCTTCTCTAAAATATTCTCCATTTTTATAAATATATTATATTTAAGATATATATGAATGACGAGACATAATATGACTAAACCTAATAATATTTCTTGTATAACCCTAACGTTTTTTTAATTATTAATTAAAAAAAACAGCTTATGACGGCTCACAAGCCCATCAGAAAGAGTATATTTCTATGTTGAAAATATTTTCCAATCTATATATTAAAAATCCTCAGAAGACGAAATCCAGAAAACTCGAAATTTTTAGACATACATGCAATTGGAATAAGCGCTCTGCTTTTGGAATTCGAGCCTCGAGGTTCACACCATCTACAGACATAATGGCGGACGCGGACACCGCCCGTTTCGGTAACGAGCGGTCAGTTTAAAAAACGAACAATTTTTAAATTAATTCCTTTTCAATGTGACGAAAAGTGATAATAAGCTGGGAACTGGGAATTGGGAACTAACTAGATAATTAGAACAATCGAGATCATTGTTTGAATTGAGAACTAAACAAAAGGCGGGAAATCAACGTAATAGAGAAAAGGCGTACATAAGTAAGATGGATGCCTTATTTTTTTGAAACTTATACAATTATAATAAATAATCTGTCAAAAATGATAGATTGTATTATTATCTAATTTCCCGCTTCTGTATCATTGTACTCAGGATAGTTAGTATCTACGTTATTTTTTAACTATATGCCATTTTAAATTAGCGTGTGAAATAAGAGTAAAATTAAACGGTTAAAATCCGCATTTTTAAAAATTCTTTACAATATATGTCGATGCTTGAAAGAAAAAAATTACCAAGCCGGCATGTGGCAATTTTGCGGAGGACCCAATGAAAGTTTTTATTTTTAGAAACCTAGTGTCTCGTTTAGCAACATATATACAAAAATAAAAAATGTTACCTGTGTGGATATTCGCTAATAAGCGGAATGGGGAATGTTGTAGTACCTACTTAAAGTGGCCACTTAACCCAGCCAATGACAGGTCATAAGCCCTGTAAACGCTCAAATATCCATAATCCTGAATTTGAAAAAATTCTACCTCATCTCTGTAGGGATATAAATAAAAATATATACCTACTCCCCCTTGGGAGAAATCCAGATTTGTGTATGTACAAATACACGTACCAAAATAATGTTGTGAAAGTTTTTATGTTTTTTTTATTAATAAAAAATCTCATACATATGTGTTATTTTTATGTAATTGTTACATAAATTAAATAAAAATACGTGATTCTTTATTATTAAAAAAAAAAACTTTAGTTGGCTCTTTTTAGTGGTGAATTACATCAAAAGGCTGAAAAATATTATATTAGATTTTTGTGGTCACACCTGGAATCGAACCCGGAACCTTATGTTTGTGAGTCAAGGGTATTAACCACTACGGCACGGAGGCCGCCAATAGGCATATGTATAGAAGAAACAGTTCAAAAACCGCGATGAGCGGCGGGGGAAGGGGTAGCTGCTATTATGTCAGAATAATTACTAATAGGGAAATAACCCATTTTTTTTATTTTTTAAAGTTAAAAAGGTCTATGAAATACTGTCCAGTATAAAAAATTCCTACTTATTTATAGCATAAAAAATATTTTTAAGTTTGTAATTTTGAATTCCCGCAAAAACGGTCATTGCACTGGCCACGCCCCTAATACGTCACCATTGATGTTCATTTTTAACATTTTTCCCAATATTTTATAGAACATCGTCACGTATCTTGACGTCACAACTATCAATGCCAAACATGTCACGTATTTCTAGTGACATCTTTTTTAAATATTTTCTTTTTTAAATTTATATATGAAAACATTTCTCCACGATATCTGTATTGATTTTGAAAATACAATAAATTGTTCTACATCCATTTCATATATTTTTATCGGTATTCGTAGTATTTGATATTTCCCCATTGTTCAAAATGTTTAACAATCGGTAGAATTTCTTTCGAATTCGCTGATCGGTAGATTGCTACCAAAATCGATGGTTGCACCAAAACCGGCAATGCTGGTTGAAAGTTGAAAGCTTAACTGTAAACCAATATGCGCACAGAACATATCTAGACAATAACGACAACGTTTGTGTCAAACCTTTCCAGTGTCAATATATTTTTTTAACTTCTGAATTGTTGTTCTTTTTTAATAAACTTGCAAGACTTTGGAGGAAAAAATTTGAATGCGACAGAGAAATCATTGGGAAACATTAAAGTAAATAGGTAAATACTCGTACAAATTATTCGCTGTCACCAAATAGTGCATAAGCACTGAATCGGTAGTCCAATAGGGAAATATCACGTTTTTTAAAAAAATATTTTTAAATTGATAAAGGTCTATGAAATAATGTCGAGTAAAAAAAACTACCGACTCACCTTTTTTACTACCTACTCATTAGTAGAATAAAAAATATTTAAAATTAGTTCATTGTATTGGCTCCGCCCCTAATGCGTCATAATTTGGGTGAATTAAGAACTTTGGTTTTGACCGTTTAAATTTAAATATCATCGTCACAAATCTTGACGTCGCAATTATCAGGGTCAAACATGTCGCGTTTTTGTAGGGACATACTTTTAAAAAAAGTTATGTACGAAAATATTTCTCTCGAATTGAGGAGCGTTTTCACAAAGTGAAATAAAAAAAAACAAATGCGTTTTTATATTGAAATGAGTTCTTCCATGTGAGCTCTATCGATTGGTGAAATAAAATTTTAACAAAACGATCTATGTGCAACGTTGTAGCGGTTTAAATATCGTGAATTTTTACAAAACGAAATATCAACACACCATTTCAAGATGCGTAATATCTACATATTTCTTGGGGTGTTAAGTTTTTTAAAATCGAAAAAAATCACAAAACAAAACATGATTTTGGCCAAAAAAAAAGAAGATGTGAAGAAACTTCTGGCCTACTGTATAATAATAATAAAATGATATTATTTTTAATATATTTTGTTATCATTTTATTTGTGCTATTATGTATGTAAAAAATACATAGGAGGTAAAAACCTAGATATGTCAGTAGACATATAATTTCACAAAAAAACAGTTTAAAGTGATTTCACGCAAAAGTAAACGTATTCAATTCCCTACATACATCAATTTTCTATACATTCCTATCACAAAAATATGTAGATATTTCTTTTTTGTGAAAAATTCGTAAATTTAGAACATTTTCATAAATAAGTTTACTGATTCTATATTGTTGATTTTAAATACATGTATAAGGATTTTATGTATCTATAAAATGTAATTTTTTTTCTATTTAAAATCGTAATGGTTTTATTTTTAACATGAAAAAACCTTCTCCTGAAAAATTTACATTTTGTAGATATTTCGCTTTGTTAAAACGGTTTTCAATTGCTTCATTTTTTACCTTCCTTTTAATGTACAAGGTTTATATTCCAAAAAGTGGATTTTTCTGAAAATATATTACTTTAAATTTAGCTAACCTGTTGAGATCAGGAAGGATATACTAAAGTGGGCCAATCAGGAACTTCTCAGCATTTGCTCACGTGGAGAGGAAACCACTTAAAGCTCTTCAAGAGAAGCCGGCTTGTTGACAGTAGTCAAGAGACCGTCCGGTCCACTAGAAGAGTGTTAGGCATTTTGTTCCCCACTTTGGTTTATTTTACCAATTGCCTGACCATGTATGATACTACCTCTCGTGTGAGTTCTTTATTACCTACCACCGATGGGATGTCGCATAGATCTTCACCCAGGCTTCTGAATCACGCCTCTAGCTGTTGTATTGTTTGACATTTAATCATCAGAGTGGCCTTATATGAAACAAAAATTAGTCGCTTGGAAAAAATAAATATACCTAAATTAACCACTATCTTGGTTCTAGAGGATAGAGAAGATTCATAATTGCACCCTTGATTGACATAAAAAATTGGACGAAAATTGAGAGTAGTTACTAAAATTGAACACATAATTGCACTGGAAAACATATAATACTATGACATAACATTAACCAAATTGCTGACATACACAAATATAATATCAGATAAAAACACATTAAAAAAGCTAAGGCAAACTACAGTAAAAAATACTATACAGTTAAACACTACAGTGACGTACCTTACCTCTTGAAAAATTACACAAGAGTCGAATTTCAAATTAACCTAAAAAAGCACACGATAACTAAACTAACCAGTAGCTCAATCACACATAACTATCGACTTGCTACGTGATGAAAATTTCTCACAATGGTTGTTTATCGTATTCGCAATCACAATGGAACATCTGTGAACACCTAATATTAAATGTAAAAGTATTTACATTTTGCGACGTATAATCCTGCTGCGCAATCACCTATTTGAATTTCACCAGTGTAAATATGGAAAAGATTCCAAAACTGCTATTTTTATTTTTTTATTACTTATTATGCTATTTACTGCATTTAGCCGGTGGTTGGCAAGCCAAATGTCAAGAAAAGCAGTCGCCATAGTAATTGTAATTTAATGTTCACTTTTTTGTATTTGATACTCCTTACTTTTTTGCAAATGCAATTTACTGTTTTATTTTTTTTTTAGTATTTATTTACGAAGAAAACAAAAAAAAAACCGACACGAACGTTGACTTAGAGATTACACACGCGTTGTCTTATGACTGCGATAACTTAAGCATGTTCGTTATTGTTCATTGTGATTTGCTCAAATGCTGAGCTAGTTTTTAAAAACGTCGATAGTTATTTGTGATTAAGCTACAGACGCGATATAACATGACTAGATCTTATGATATTTCTTAAATGATATAAGCTTAATGGGTTTATCAAAATAATAAATAAACTTTTTAATTTAAAGACGCAATGTACGTACATGCGGTGTAATCATTGTTAGGGAGATATTTGGTTGCATCTGCGGTCTGCGGGTATCATTTGTTGGATTAATCCGGACCCGGGACCGTTCAGAATAGGCCATAAATAACAAGTTGTTATATTCAATTCTTGGAGCTGTCTGTAGATGGTGTTAAGTTAGTATAAATTAAGTGTATGAGAACGGGCGCTCTTATACCAGCACAGGTGTTACCGTTCTTGTAATCTTATACTTTGGGCTGTTAAGTTCTGAGACTAAAAAATAAAATAAGTATCATGATTTTTGTTTAAAAGCGGTCACATATTATTACAATTTTGTGTATTTGAGTATCTCTCGTCGTTTATTTCTATAATTTTACTTATTTAATTTATTAGGTAAACAAACAGTATGTACAGAAATATTGTCAATTTGTTTGTATATTAGTGTAGGACACTCATGCACACACCAAAAAAAAATGTTTACACTTACGACAATAGTTCAAATTATGTTAAATATAACAAATGTTAAAAATAATAAACGAAAAAATATGTATATAAAGCTAGGGTTTCCTAGGACAGCGGTGCCCGTATTTTAACGGCCGTAGTGAACGGTGATGCAGTGGACAGCCGTCGTAACGTCGACTAGAGAGTGGTTTCCGAGGTAAACGGTGTTAAATGGTGTTGATAATACCGTTTTCCTAGGAAACCACACTCTATTCACCGTTACGACGGCTGTCCACTGCATCACCGTTCACTACGGCCGTTAAACTACGGGCACCGCTGTCCTAGGAAACCCTAGCTTTAGAGTAAAAATAATTTAATGTCTGCTTTTCCCGAAAATTCTATGATTTTTTTGATTTTTAAATATCAGCCTGGGTAAATCTATTGTTATATTTAATTTAATTTAATTTTATTTTATTTTATTAGGGAAATCAACAGTTCTACATACATATTTTTAGTAAACAAACAGATATAGTGTATAAACTCAGAACTAATAACAGATTTCCACATAGTATACAAAGTTGGTAAAGAAAATATATATTACATATCAAATAAATACATACATTTTATACATATAAAAATGTTATTTTCAAGTACTCAATAATCAAAGATTTTTTAAATATTAATTTTAAGAACATTAAGTTACTGTAAATTGGGCGGGATAAGGACAAAAATGCTTGAAGAGAGGATAAGGAGGGGGGGGGGGAGATGTACATATTTATTATTATAATGTCTACTAAGTTACATAATACATTTTTAGTGTAAATTTTAAATCTGACAGAGTGATGTTTGTATAATCTATATTTTTATTGCTTGCATATTCTAGGTGTAGATTGTTTCAAATAGTTTGTTGACGCGTTGTCTGTGTAAAACTGAAGATTTTGTCTTGTCGGTCTAGATGGCACACGGAATGGAAGTCTTTCAAGTAGATTCGGTGAATCAATGTTATTATTTATTAAATTGTATAAAAATAACTGGTCTGACATTATTTTAAGAGAGTTTATTCCATGGTCTGCATATTTTCAGCATAGGTAGAGAATGTTAAGGTTTAAGATTAAGTTTATTTATACTAACATTATAGTCAGGCGACCAAATAGGAGAACAGTATTCTAGCTGGGGACGAATAAATGTTTTTTTAAATTTTTAAATGCAAATAATAAATTACATGTCACAGTCATAAAATTACTTGTATTTAAAAAGTTGAAAATGTTTTTTAGTGAATAATAATGTGAATTAGTCTCACTCATATCAATAGAGATCACAATAAATGAGACCAAGGGACATTGCCCAGAGTACGCCACCCACTTACAGAGGCGCCCATACGGGCAAAAAACAGTGTTTGATAACTTTCAATCACTAAATTAACTTCAGTTTACAGAAATACAACGGGCCGTAGGTACTCGCAGGTAAATTGCAAGCGACTACCGAAACTGTCCGTTACACGTTTGTTGTTAAACCGAAAACCAAGTCAAACATTTGGAACGCTTGTGGTATATGCAATAGAACGTAAAGGCTTATCTTTAAGCGGGTAGCAAATCATTACTCTGAAATAATAACCTATGTGCAATGAAAGCTCTTGCGTTAATGTTTCTCTATTGAGTTTTTAAAAAAAAAATTTTATTCAATAAGCTCATAATAAAATGTTTGTTATCAAAATTTGAATTACTTTGTTATTAATGTATGAGATATGTACAATGTATACTCATGATTAAAATAAAAAAATCGAGACTCTGGAACTTGCTGAAGCTGATTTTATGGTTGCTGGTTTTAACAGCAATATTTTTAGTTAGTGCAATTTTTTGTTGACAAGATCTGGATTCAACCCCCATGGGAGTTGATCAATATTAATATTTTATGTTAAAGCAGAGACGTATAGCAAACACGTCATAGATGGGAATACAGAAGTCTAGGCACTTACAGGGCATATGATCTGTCATTGGCTGTTTTAAGTGGCCACTTTACACACGGTGTAACATTTATCATTTAATATTTAATAAAATATTAATATTGTCAACAATGTATTGAGTGTATATCCAAATATTTGTAGACAGGTTGGAGTTATTTAGATCTAAATTTGTTGCAACAGAGAAGGAAAACGTGTATAAGAAGGGAGTATGTGGTAAAATGATTATAAATTAAGTCATAAACCTTTCGAATGTCTAGATTTCCCATTTTTATCTTAAAGAGGTTTACTATCTCTGTTGAAATACTTAATAATATGACATTTAAGTTAATAAAATCGTTAATATTGTTTTGTTCCGCACGAAATAATGAAATGTTCTTAATAACTACCGTATTGTATGGGACTCGTTGCACATTATTCATTCAGTGTGTATCAATTAAATTTAAAATAAAATGCTTTTTTCAGAATGAGGTTTTGATATTTATAATACTTTTAAAAAAAAATCGATTCATAACATTTCTTGACTTAAATTTTAACAAAAAGAATTCGAAAGTATAAACCATTTTTTTTTAAATAATCAAACTTCTTATTAAGCTCTTTCCTGTACCCTTTTCAATATAATTAAAAGTTTTAATTTTTTAAATATTTTTCTTCTCTCCCTCATTTATTATCGCATGCACACATTCACATACACACACATGAATACAAACGTTCACACGTACAATTACGTAAACTCTTTTCTTATATATTATGTATTATTAGATTTAAGTGGATTTTTTAAATTAGCTCTAGTATTGTTAATAGTTAATATACTTTTACTTATTTTTTATGTAATATCTGTAAAAATCCCAAATAAAATAAAATAAGCTTATATTCGGTGTCAGTCTAAGAACTTTCAAGTCTCATCCTTGATAGTTTTCTCTGTACGAAATCAGGAACAGAGCCGCAAGGAATATTATGAAGATGTCTGAACTGAAAGAAGATTTTAATTGATTGTTTGATGAATGTGCACCAATTTATATCGAATATTGGTACTCTGGATAATATAGATACACAGTCCTCACTAACAAAGCATCGTCAGCAACAGCTATTTTATTATTTCCTTTGTGTAATACAAAGCACAAATCAAGGGCTGGTAAATTCGTCGAAATCAAATTCATTAAAAACAAAAATTGTTAATCGAATTTTTACAATTTTTTTTTTAATTTTTCAATTTCAATTCATTTATTTAAAATAACATTTACATTAAAAACTAAAATGAAGACGTATACTGTATTATGAAAATAATTAAATACTTAAAAGAGAATCTTTACAAAGTAGTAGGAGAGTCCTGCATCGAAAAACCCCTTCGGATACACGGTACAGATCAACGTCCAGAGCGATTTTGTTCAGCATAGCGGTAGCCCTTTTCAACCCGCCATAACCATTGGCAGATTAGTCTTGTATATTGGAATATAAAGCGTTTTTCTGGAATATGAACCCCTCTTCCATTTTTCTAGCAATTATTTTAATACTTTTAGAAAATGGTTTTAAGTTGAAATAATTTGATAAACTAATATTCGAATCGGGTTGTGGTCCCGTGGCTAGTGTCTCGGACTCACGGATCAAAGATCCGTGGTTCGAATCCCGCTCTACCCCAACTTGGTTCCCATTTTCTAATAGTGAGTTATTTACAACTCGTTGAAAATGGCCCTCAAAATTAAATATATGCGTAAATTATAAGAACGCAAATATTTCTTTTTTACTTTAAAAAAATATATAAAAACGCATATATTTATATTTTTATACGGAAAAACATTTTTATTTAAAACAATTTTCTTTATTAAAGTATTAAGTGATAATGAGGAAGTTCTGTGGTTTGAAAAAAAAAGTATTAAACTAACAAACAAATATATTTATAATTTTCGTATTATCATCGCTACGACATTTTGAAAGTTTTAAAATATTTTTCATTACTCCGCGCGTGACTTTACTAGTTCTCTTCGGTGAGTTGTCCTGATTGGTGGGTTGGCTTCCCAGAAACCGGAAATCTTTCACAACACTCTATCATTGATTGATTTAGAAGAACTTGTGACGTAATTTAAAGTAGTTATTTTTTATAAAAATCTTTTTTAATATTTGTTTCAAACATTTTTTGTACCCAATTTCCCGTAGCACTGAATGTCATTATTAATTGAAAAACTCAGCATTTTTTTAACGTCTTTTATTTTTATATTTGAATAAACTATTTTCTCATTTAAAATTGAAATAAAATTACTGTCAAAAAATTATTTTGAAAAAATATTTTTGAAGAATAATTATATTATTTGAGCATTTCTTTTCTGTCTGGCTAGTTCATAAATCTACGTTTCGTATTTTATAATTAACCCGAATTAAAGGTGCTTTTAGTCTAACGACCCTTCTAATTGTTGGCAATTAACATCACAGAATACGTATTGAATTTCAAAGTTATGCTTTCCAAAATTTCTCATAACTGTCAAAATTCACCATCTCAATAATTAAACTCTCTTCATTTAGAACTTACGTAATATATTATTTAAAAAAAACAATAATAAATACCTGACCTTATTCAGAGCGCATTAAGATGTAAAATGTCTAAAAGCTAACGATGAGCTCAACGTAAAACTCGGATCTTAATTTGTTCGTGAAACGATCGTTATCGTCGGGACTATTTTAATACTTTTGAACGAATATTCACATTTTTGTTGTTTGATCAACGGAATCCAATTTTTTTTATTGAAGGTTCAGATTATACAAATATAACGAGGAACCGGAATTTTGAGTTATATTTAAGAACTTATTTTGTTACAAGTACATTCGACTATTATTGTCAAATGCTGAGTTGAAAAATTAATTATATTGAAATAAAATACACATGTTGATGAATACATATAATTTATTCACTAATTATTGTGGCACTCCCAATCATTTAAATGCATGAACATCGTACAATAAATAGCCAACAGAGTGCTCTGTAAAAACATTAAAAAGAAGAGCACAAGAGAAATTGTTCTCTTTTCCACGCCGAAATCCTCCAAACTGATGTGTGACGTTGGTCTCTAAAGCTATTGATTGTTAATTATTCTTACCACCGTAAATTCATTTAAAAATCGCGTATCGTTTAAAAATCATAACCTATATAATTCTAGATAACTAATAAGACTATAAAATTATAACAGAGAAGGCAACGGGAAACCACTCTGGTCATCTTTTCTCAGGAATCACTACGGCGAGTACATCAATAAGCAGTCGTCCTGGCTGCGAAATGTAAAATTAGCGCAGGACAGATACATATGCTTTCGCTGTAGTGATCGCCAAAGTCGGGGGGACCCGGCAAGGCACTAGAAGAAGAAAAATAAAATTATGGAAAATATTAATAATTTAGCATTGAATCATATCTCAACATCAATAAACCCCATTGTCATCAGTGGCAAACTGTTTATAATGTACATAGCAGTTTATCTTTACTAAAAGTATGAAAATAAAATAAAACCTCATAATGAAATATTTTATCTCTGGATAATTCATTTCTAAAAACATTTTCACCCGTGTCCCAAATTACAATTGATTGGGGTTATTTAATTTACTTAGATAAAAAAATATTCAAAAAATAATTGAAATAATAGCTAGACGAAAACGAATGATCAGCGAACGAATATTGGAAGCGATAGAACTAGGACCACAGGATATATATTTTTATTCATTCGACATTCTGACATTTATGCGGCGCGGGGATTACATGATAATTTATATTATTAATTCAATAAAAATAAATGTAGATATACGCTTGTTAAGCCCGGGTCAGTATTAAAATGTTAAAATATGGGCGATGTTTTGAATATGTAAGGTGTTTCGGGTACAAATCACTTTGCGGCGTTTTGTTTGGCTCCAGGGGGAGTAGTAAACATGAATTAAATCAAACGAAGGTGTTTACGATCGTTCGAACGAAAGGTGGATTATTCAAATTTTGATTTTTCTCTATGGTTCAACGAAGTTTCGCTACTTAATTAGCGAAATCAAATGTCAAAAGATCTGAAATTCGTGTCTAAATTCTTGTGGTATAATGTTAAGTTTGTTTTAATAAATTTTTCGATAAACTCCGATGAACTTCCACCGAAAACATTTTTTACCAACAAGCTAGAATATTTTGTTAAAAGTGTTTTCCGACATTTTGTCAATTTTTTTTTACAAAATTCCAAGAAGCCCAACTACAGTAGTGAATTGCAAGACAGAACACCCAGGCATGAGAAAAATTATACAAAAATTTTGTGATCTCATCGGGAATCACACCCGGAACCCTTAACCACTTCACCATAGAGGTCGCCATTTGCTTTCTCTCTATTTCTGGTTTTTATCTCGAATATGGATTAGTTTACAGCAAAGTTCTTATCTCCGCTGCTTCTCCGGTCTGACATGTGCGGCTTTATTAAGGTTTTCATATGATATGCGGCGAATTGAAATGATATGCATAAATCCTCGATGTATGCTCGACGAAGGCAACCCCAGTAGTTTTTCCCCTCAGAAAATTCCTCTATTATCTCATGTATAAGATTTTCGTGACGCTCTGTGTCCAATTTATCTAGAACGCCTTTCGGATATGGTCATAAACAGGTGCCGTCTTTCTTCGATTCCACTAAGAACCTAGTCATTTGTTATGCGGTCTCTCCAAAGATTTATCAGAATTCTTCTACAGGATCACATCTCGAAAGTCTCTGGTCTCTTTTTGACTCTCGTATAGGCACCATGTGTCGCAGCCGTACATTTACAATAAACCAGGAAACGAGGTAATTTTGCTAAATAAATACGCCATATTTTGACAGTTTACTTTGACAAGACCAAGCAATACGTAAAAAGCATTTGTCGTTTTTGTCGTTTTTGTCGTTTTGAGGATGGTCGTACATGATACGAGTTTGAATAAATTGTGTTAGTATGGCACGCGATCGAATTTAAAGACTTTTGCGAAACGCATGACATTTTATGCTGTTGACACGTATTCGCGTTCGTTTTTGACTCCATATAAATTGCACCACCACAAGGAAATTACACTGTTGTAAGTCTAAATTTGTCTGTTTTGAGTTATTAATATTTTTAACCATATATTTTAACAGTCAAATGAGCAAATACTACAAAAAACTGGACATTATTATTTAAATATACAATATACATTTTATTTGAACTTTTAAAATTTTGTATTTTTTTTTATACAGAATAATGTTCCCTCACTGGAGTGTCCCGTGCCGAGGGAAACATTTTACAATAAGATTATGAAACATGCCTTAAATTAGTTATTTAACATAGATAACATAATAAGAAAATAAAAACGTAATTAATCTAATTATTATCTTAAACATAATAAGCAACAAAAAAAAAAATATAGTAAAAAGCACAATAAATTTATATAAACTTGCAGACAAAATTTCATAATCAGGAAACAATTTTTCACCTATTTGGCTTGATCCACTTATCGATCCGTGCGCAACCCATCTCCACTATCCATTTCTTAATAGCAATTTTATATTGAGAGTACTGACTAATTGTCCTTATGGACAATGGGAGTAGATTGTACACTTTAACCGAGTAGTAGGCTAATTCTCTTTGACCGAAAGTTGTATTAATTTTAAGTTGTTTTTACAGCATCAGGGTGGAGTATTTAGTAACTCTTGTTTGTCTTGTTGTCGGCCTCGTGGTATAATGGTTAGCGCGTTTGCCTACCATTCAAGAGGTCTCGGTCACCAGAATATTTCATATTCATTATCATCTTATCTTCATGTAACAAAAAAAACAATATACGCTGCGATTGGTGCACCAACGCAGTGCCCTATGCATCATTAGGTGCGAAAGGGAATGATGATGATGATGATGTTTTTATGTAATGAGTAATAGAAGGAGGAGAATAATGTTTGTGTGCATTATCTTACGAGCATCAATAAATTTTATAATATTTATTTTTTTATATTTGCTCTCCTAAAATGGCTGATTTCGATATACCACGTGTACTTCTGAAATAATTATTTTCGAACGAAGCTTTTATGTCATCTGTGCTAGGGTCACAGGCGCGCGAGTTTGTCGGTTGCGGTCGCGGTTTCGGCCGCGGTTGCGGCTGACTAACCGGAGGTATGATGTAGGGGCTAGTCGATACTAATAAAAGAAATCTTTTCACGCGTCTTGATGTCTTCATTATCATATGTGGAGATATTCCAAGGACGGAGAAATAATGTTTTAGGTTTTTAAAACTTAAAAAAAACTTGTATGATACTTTCTTCTACTAATATATGGTATTCAACAATCAAATTATAATATATTGTATTTTACCAAATCCTAAAAGGAACACTCTCATAGTACCAAATGCCAAACTAAAGGATGGGTCATGGGGTCTACCACAAACTCTGAATTCGGGCAAAGAAATTTCAGGTTTCTGTGACCAAAAATATTCAATATGTTACCCAAACATTACAAAACCATGACCCGAATTCAATTTGGGTAGAGAAAAATCAGAAAACTTACTTAAAAACATTCTGAAATAATAAATAGTATATTTATTTATTGTATAACTATATAATAAATTAACTAGTAGGTAGTCATGATATTGTTTATTTATGCATAAAAATGTCTGCCTTAAAAGAGATTGTACCTAGTAAGGCTGACTAGACATAATCCAGAGAAATCTATTACCTAAGTATGTATGTAGTAGTTAAAGAATTTGTAATATTTGTTAATAAACCATGATATTATTATTATTATTACTATTATTATTTATTAGAGGAGTCCTCACAAGAGAGCTAATTTTGTCAACTATGAAAAGGCCCGTTATCTGTCATGACACCAAAAATATCTACGTGATGCGCATGCTAAAGCGCAATTTTTACTTCAGATACTGCCCCGTTTACACTATTTTACAATTGCAAATAAAATTTTCCAAGATTTAGGACAAGAGTCATTGTACGAGAAACCACAATATCTTGTCCCATTTCAAGTATGTATGTAGTAGATAAAGAAATTGTATTTTTTTGTTAATAAACCATGATTATTATTATTATTTTTGTGTTTCTCTACCAAGATTCCTTGGTGGAATTATATTTTAAATGTAATTTAAAAAATACGAATTTTGTTTTGACCACTTTTATTTTTAAATTTTTCCAACATTGTCAGACTGGCAGCAGACTAAACTAATAACTATGTTATATTATACACAAGTGAAAGCAGGGGGTTGTCAATCATAGTATAGTTATGGGAATACAAGAAGTACTAAAAAGTTATAATTCAAAAAATGCTCAGAACGTCAGAGATGAAAATACTTCGGGCATAGCAGGAAAAACTCCAAGGGACAGTATCCGGAATCAAGTAATTAGACAGACTTGCGATACCTAAGATATAGTACGGTGGAGCAGAACAAGGAGAAGATTCTGGAGAGATCACGTCGATAGAATGAACAGCTCCAGACCCACGGCCCATGAAATCCCAGCCGGTCGCCGTCTGCCAGGAAGACCACCAAAGATATGGAAAGACAGCTGGAACTTAACGTCTCAGGAATCACCCTCAAGCCAACAACAGATCAACCGACCTAAACAAAGAAGAAGAAAAAACAAAACAACAAATGTTGTTCTATCTATTTTGTGTAATTCTGTAATTGAAGATATACGTATGCATGTGAAATTGTATCGACAAATACCTCTAAACTTTCTGTTTTCCAGTAGATAACTTTGTTGAATTACCTTATAAAATTGTATTAATAAATACATTGGTTTAAATTAAATGAATTTTAAAAACAGAAAGACGGGGACATCTGGAGCGCGCATAATATCTGCAATTAGATTTAAATATCTTTTATTATAAGACTTCATATAATATTTTTTTTTGCATATATTATTTATTATATCTCAACTGGGCCTAAGGGGAGTATCTAAGGCTCTTCAGAAGCATATTATTGTTTTAATTTATTGCGTAATCCTACCGTAGGTAAATACGAAGGAATATGATTAAAATTAATGTTTGATATCCGCCACCACTGCTCGAGAAAATATTCGAATAGAAGAATTAATAATTCTTGACAAGTGAATTTATATCTTGTTAGAATCATTTGTACCAAATTGATTAACGGACGCTGGAAAAATAATAACCTATCATTTCGTATGTTAATATTTTTCTCTAGTCCGACCGAACTGATTCGACTCACGCATTAGAATTATTGGTCTTAATAAGAACACAAATGTTTTTAATATAAAGTTTTGAATAATCTCGCATAATTTACGTTTATTGCCCGAAGAAATTATATCATTTTTAATCTAATGTACTGCGAAATGGGGAATTCTAGATAAGGAATACTTTATTTCTAAAATATTAGTTTAAAACGTTCATAATGGATTTGCAAATTAGCATACTCGGATAAATGGTTTTGTTCGCTCGGTGCTATCAAAAGCAGCAATTTCCTATTTTGCGTAAAAAAACTGTTCATTATGTGTCGTAATTTTTTGGTTGGTTGTATTTGTTCCGACGTTATTGCTACCATTGCTAGAACCATCTTCAGCGTAAACATTGTGTTGTGTAGAAAATAAAAGGCTGTTTACACATAATAAAAGCATCCACCCCTTTCCCGAAACTGTTCATAAAGACTTGAGTCTTTCTTCAGTTGCGCATATCAATATCAATTTTTTAAAACTAATTAAGCGAAAATTTAATATTTCTTTACAATCAAACCGCGAAAATAACAAAACAAAGAAACTTCAAAAACTTTCCTTGTACCCCTCGCTGCAGTATTGTCAATTTGTGATCAATCAAACACACATGGTCAGCACAATCACCCTTTTCTAATTTCCCAGTATGACACGCTCCAGATCCCGCCTCGGAAAGGAAGAAAAACGTAGTAATACAAACAAATTGTTTACACAGGGACAATACAATATCGTTTTTTCCCAGGACTCGACCATTTTTCGCGTGAAACCTGCGAGTTTTAGGACTTGTCCCGAGACATCGCCACCGAGATAGACGGGCAGGCCATCTCCGAGAACAATGTCGCGCGTGGCCGTGTGACCACGTACGGACTACGGACAGGAACTTGCGTTTGCAGCGCTTACGTGTGAACTGCTTCTGAATGATCGTTTTGTCACAGCGTTCTGTCCTGCGCTGTGAAGGAGCAAGACAATTTTGTCATATTTATTGTATTGTCCACATGTAAACGACCCATAAAGGATGTGCTTATATACTAGTAGTTTATACCGTGTCGCAGTCGGCAGTCTGAACATTCAGTGTCATTTTTGTCACATAAAGTATCGGGAACCGTGCGGAGTTTATTTTAAGCCCGTCGTCTTTCTTTATGTTATTTGGGTGTCTGTGTATTTCAATTGCCTTTTGTTATTTGAGCACTGTAGTTTCTGGGTTTAAAGTAAACATTTGTACAGTTCTCTTCCTTTCAGATATTTTTTTACCAATTAAAGCGCTTCTCCCTTAACTCCTCAATTTTTTATTTATTATTAAGAATGGTTAGTGGGACTAAACTAATGAAACTTTTGGCTTCGTACACGAAATTTTATGATCAACTTCTCGTAAGCTCTTAGCTTTACAAAAAAAAATACATTGAAAATTTTCTCTAAGATAATAAATAATATGACCCCTATTCTCTATTACGTGTTTAAATGCAACAAAGTATTATAACATTTCGGACCGTCAACAAAAAGATTTTTAAAATGCGTTTGAAAAATATGAGATTGCTTTTATTGATTGTATTGTCTTGATTGTTGCACCTACAAATTTTAATAGCATTAGTCATAATATTATCGTTGTGAAGATTCAATAATAAGATCTCAGTTCTTGATATCGTAATGGTATTATTGTTTTTTTATAAAATGTCTAATTCAATACATGGAAAACAGTTGACTCATTCTACGCAATATTAAATGTAAATAAATATCTAAAATATTTTTTTTTCAAATACGAAAGCGCAATTCGTTTTTAGTGGTTTTGATCCCGTCATTTTTAATGTGTTGAGTATTCAAAAACTGTAAGGGCAATTACAGGAAGAACGCTCAGAGGTTGAATCCGCACTGAAGTAATAAGATTCTGAAGAGATCATGTAAACAGAATGGACAACTCCAGAATTCCTTACATCGTAGCTAAGGAAATTCCACCTGGTCGTCGTTTTCCTGGTAAACCGCTTTAAAGATGTATGGAGAGTTGAATTTCAACGCCCCATGAGTAGCAGATCTCTGTCAGAACGGATCAACAGATCTAAACAAAGAAGAAGAGTATTTGTTTCTGGTTTCTAGATATATTCCTGGTTATCATTTATCAAAAAAGGAAACACATATATATATATTTTTATTTATTGACTAATTTCATGTTAAATTCGTCAGATGATAACATCTTTACCACATTAAAAAAACAAGGACATATGCAGGACAGGCAAAAATACTATACAGTGGACCTAAACACTACAATGACTTACCTGGCCACTTGATTTTTTTTATTGCAGACTAAATTTAATTTAACTTTAAAAAATACAATATTTTGAGTTTGTCCAAATTTTTGTAGACAAGGACAGGATTCAACTCCCTGGGGAGCTGTTTATATTAACATATTACAACAGAGATGAAGAACATTTAAGAGAAGGTAATATGGAAGTCTAGGCATCTACAGGGCTTATGACCTGTCAATGGCTGGTTTAAGTGGCCACTTTACACACTGTTTAACATTCACCATTCTGCTTATATTTGAACATCTATATTCCTTCAATTATTTGTGAGGGTGAGATCCATCTAATTCAATTATTTCACCTACATACTAGGCAACGCCTGAAAATATTATTTTTTCAATTTCTATACTTCTTCATGTTGATAAATATTGTTGATAAATTACCTGGTCTATGAAGAAGTGTAGAAATTGAAAAAATAATATTTTCAGGCGTTGCCTAGTATGTAGGTGAAATAATTCAATTAGATGAATCTCACCCGCATAAATAAAGGTTTCAGCTCTATAACTTCACAAACATCAACAGATGAAAGAATTGAAGGAATATAGATGTTTAAATATAGGCAGAATGGTGAATGTTACACAGTGTGTAAAGTGGCCACTTAAACCAGCCATTGACAGGTCATAAGCCCTGTAGATGCCTAGACTTCCATATAACCTTCTCTTAAATGTTCTTCATCTCTGTTGTAATACGTAAATTAAAAAATACATTATGACTGTACTAACCAGATACATCCCATGACTTAACTTTATAAAACATGTATATTTAAATAACCCTAACGGGTTTTAAATATTATAAATAAAAATATGTATTATTTGACCTTATGGAGTACTATATCATTCAAAAAATAAAAAAAATTGAAAAACGAAATCGGTACTTGCGTTTTAATCGGTAATTTTATGTGCGAGTGCCTGGTCGAGTTACCCGATGTAATACTCTGTTCTACTGCGGTCCATCATCGACCAATTACAGCGCTAATTCACCAGTAGTGCGGGTGCATGTACTCGCGAACCAATATGCTAACAACATCGATGTCTTTAACGTGAGTCTTGTAAATTTTAAATATCAATGTATATGTTCCATATCAAATAGAACTTAATATTTATTTATTTTATTTATTTATTAGTGTATACACGGCACAAATGCCTTTTATAAACATAATAATAAATACAATTAACATACAGTGTTCTATGACAAAATGATGAAATAACATAATAACAATATATCTATACATATTACACAGTTGTTTTATAAATGTTCTATATAATAACTTTGGGATTTTGATACTTAACATGCTTAGGTAGAAAAATAATAAAAATAAAGATAACGCGGTATAATATTCTGTTCATATTGTATTTTATAACTTTATGTACCTAGCTGCTTTAAACCTTTAACTGCGTTTCTTTAGCTCATTTAAAAATAAAAAATAGAAAAATATTATTATGTATATATTAAAAAATTTTTTTTTTTTTCAAATTAACTTCTAAACACAGTTCTTTGTGTCATTACTTTTTATTGTATTTTTAAATTGAATGTTGTTTATATACTCAGATTTTATATAACTTTCATGTATGTAAAAGCCTCACGGGCGTGAAAAATTAATAAAATAACAATAAATAATAAAATCAAAATATGTCAATTTTTGACCCATTTTTAACGAATTCAAAATAACTCACAATTAGAACATTGGGAATCAAGTTTTGGTAGAGCGGGGCTCAAACCTAGGATATCTGACCCGTGAGTCCGCAACACTAGCCACGGGACAAGGGTACGGACCGAAAAAAAATAATTATTGGTAATGCAATAAAAATCAATCCACTTAATTCGGTTTATTCCACGTGGATCTGAAATATATGTAAGAAGTGTGAAAAAGTATTAAATTGGTTATATTTTCAGATACTTACTATAAACAAAACAAATCTCTTTAATACACTTGCGCTTCATTTTAATAAATCCGTAGCATGTGATGACAAAATGAATTGTCTTACCAAAAAGTTTTACATAAAAGATACATTTCAAATAAAATTAAAGTCAATATTTACATTCACTTTGTAAAGCGCCCTTGAGTATTATATAAAAAATGGGACATTATCATTTATCCTTAACAATAATCAATTGTAGCTACTTAAAAAAAAAGAATTAAAACGGCATTTTTTTTGTTTGTTTTTTATTTGATTGATTTTATTTTCAAATAAGATATATCGTTTTCGTAAGTAGGTATAATGTAATGATATTTTGTTGGCTGCTATAAAATAAATTAGTTTTATTAATAAAAAATAATCAACACACTTTAAAATTGGCAATATTCGTTACAAAATCTTGTTTCAACAAAATGAACTCAAAATTTTTCAAAATAAATTTACGTGTTTTTTGCTATCAATAAACTTTACAGGATGTTGCTGTGGCAACGACGAAATGTTAATTCAAGATTTATAAATAATAATAAAGTTCATCTAAAAAAATGTTTACCCCATCTCTCATTGAACCCCTTTGGAAAACCTTTTTTGTATCTGAAAAATGTGAATAAATATATTAAAGTGTTATGAAAAAACTATTAGAAGAATGTGTTTTTTTATGTCCATTCACAAAGTGGTTTCTTTTGTTGGATGTAAATATTTGCTGGCGGCATTCGGTCCACAAATGGCATATTTATGAAGACGCATATGACGTCATAATTTACAATAAAAATAAGCTTAACTGAGACATAAAACGAAAAATGTTTAATTGACTTAACAGTATAATAACATTACGAAATATTTTCAATCTTTTAATCAAAGTTAAACAAAATGCCAGCAATTTTATTACAAGTTTGTGTAAAACATATTTTTAAAAAAATGTAATACGAAAAGGGTTTTTTTTAAATCAGTATATTTTTAATTTGTAGGTAAATGTTTATTTGAATTGTTTGTCATATGGAGTTAGATAGACAAATTGATTTAATTGGTAAAAAACGAACAATACAATACCTAACGCCATGCAATGGCCGATATTAATAACGCATTTTTTTTTTTAAATTTAAAAAATATCCATACATATATTATTAACAAAGAAATAAAATGACTAAAATACACTTTAGAAAATACATCTAAAAATAAAGGTATAACATTATTAAATTGGAAAAAATGCCCACAAAGACTTCAGCGTCTGCGCGTGGGCCATTCCTTTTTTAATTATTAAAAAGTTTATAGCATATAAATATGGTATAACATGACCAAGAAAACGCAAAAATGCAAGAAGATCTCGACAGACTTTTTCAGTATTGTAATCAAAATTTACTGGAATTAAATATTAGTAAATGTCATTCATTTTGTATTTCGCGCAAACTAATGACGATCAGCTTTCCTTGCTCTTTTAATAACACCCCGATCTCCATAACAGATAGTCAAATTCGCGACTAAGGTGTTATTATTGATACAAAACTAATGTTTAATATTCATATTGAATCAGTCCTGAAAAAAACATATATAAGGGTCGGACTTATTATGCGAGTATCGAAACCATTTAAACAGGCAGAGACATATAAAAAACTCTACAAAACTTTTGTTCGTCCCCAGCTAGAAGACTGTACTCCTATTTGGTCACCTTACTATAATGTAATAAAGTATTAATGACTAGAAAGGGTACAATTTTTTTTTTTAAGCAGGTCGACTACCGGTTAAACATTAATTTTTCTAATCATGAAAGTATGCAGTACCATGGAATAAACACTCTTAAAAATCGAAGAATAATGTTAGAAGAGTTATTTTTATTCAAATTGATAAATAATAAAATTGATTCTCCAAACCTACTTGAAAGACTTTCATTCCGTGTACCATCTCGACCGACAAGACAAAATCTTCTGTTTTACACAGAAAACGCGCCAACAAACTATTTGAAAAAATCTACAATACCTAGAATATGCGACCAATATAACAATATATTTACCGAGGCTGATATTTTTTATGACAATGTACGTAAATTTAGGTCAAAAATTATAGAAATTTTGAGAGAAGCAGATATTTAACTTTATTATTATCATTATATACATATTTTTTCATTTCGTTGCTTTTACATTTATTATATTGAACATATATTAAATTATTGTATTATTATATATGTGTTTTATTATTTTTTTTTCTTATATTTAAAATATATTTAAGTAAATTACTATTCTTTAATTTTAATTGTATTATTTTACTCTATTTTCTTACTTAAAAAAAAAAAAAATCTTTAAACTATTTTTATGTTTATTATTTTATACGTATACAGTATTATGTCTGTACTCTTCTTATTTGATTATTAATTAAAACTAATGTCTGAGCACCCGATGACAAACTATTATTGAATAGTTTATCGGGACAAAATATATCTCAATACTTTGTTTTCTTTATAATATTGTAATAATATGTATATTTTATTGAATAAAGACTCTAAAAAAAAAAAGTGTAAAAATATTTATCGGTGCGTGCATGAGTTTTTTACACTAATATACAAAGAAATTGGCAATATATGTGAACACACTGTTTACCTAATAAAATAAATAAATTAAAAGAAAAAAAAAAGAAAAAAAAAACAAAATAACATATTTATTTATTTATTTTGTTCATTAACGGCCAAAAGGCATTTACAAAAATTTAATACATGCTAACATACTAAATAATAAACAGAATATACAGAAAAAAATTGTGAAATTAGTTAAAAAGGATATGATAAAAAAAATTATAAAGTAAAAAAAAAAACAATAATAACAAAGGTATGCAAGAAAAAACAGTAAGCATATAAACAAAAAATGCAAAAATATAAGCTTATGAAATAAATTCTGTAAGGCAAACAATAAATAAAGTGTTACGGTAAGCAAGAAAGACATTTTTAAGTTAAATTAATAAACAAGCAAGCATATACTATCACGAAAAATAAGAAATAAAAATATGTATCTATGAAATGCGTATTTGCCAATACATATGCTGATATTTCGAAAACATGATTAAACCATGCTGTAGAAATGAAATGTCCACAGCAAAAATAGTCTTCTTAAAACAAAAAAACACACAATTCCATAAAAAAGATTTCGAAAAAAATATTTTCTTTCATGAAGGGATAAATAATTTATTCTAGAATTTAAGAAAAATACAGGTAAACATCGTTTTACGTTCCGAGAGACACCGGCGTAAAATGAACACAAATATAATGGAAGATTTAAGGTTAGGTTCCGTGTCAAAATTCTAAGAACATATCCTATATATATTCAAAATAACAACAACAACAAAACCATCACGCTGTTTCCTCGTAGGGGTAGGCAGAGAAGATAGAACGCCACATTACTCTTTCTTTGCATCCAGATCTCGCTTCCTCTACATTCATACATCTATTCATGCACGCGCGCCGATTACTTCAACTTTTGACATGTCCATCTTCAAGTATTTGTTGGATTTGGTCATGCCATGTCTTTCTCGGTCTTCCTCTATTTCTGCATCCATCAACATTCGCATTGTAAATATTCTTAGCCGTTCTTTCGCTGTCCATTTGCTGTACATGTCCAAACCAGCGCAGAGCTCCTTTCTTGATTTTGTCGATAATTTGTGCATCTATCGTACATAGTCAAAATAAATTATAAATAAATTTAATAAATACAGTACAAATTCGTTTTTAAATAAATAATAATCTCCTGAAATAAACGCTTCCCTACTTTACAAGGCATCAGGTTCTCGACGTTCTGGACGTCCACTGCTGACTGTTCGTCGGCAGTTTGTGTCAGAACTACGGAACGCGAACCTGACTTGGGAGGATGCACAGGAGCTGGCAGCCGATATAGATGCTCGGAGGATCTTTGTGGACACCATATGCTCCAACTAGGAAGCGAACGTGAATTATGACTAATAAATAATGTTTTTTTTAAAATAAATACTAACTCACCAGTTCGTTGCACTTCGGTACTAAATTAAATTTTTACACTTTTTTGAAAAAAGCATCCAATTTCATTTGCTTTGATTGTTGCTTCCTTTCTTTCTAAATTATAGCGTAAACTACAAATACTTAAATATTCTCTTAATTTTAATAATAGTAAAATAAAAAATAAAATCATACCTTTTATTTTTCTTAAAAATTAAACGAAAACTAACTCGAAAACAATTCCACACACGTAATATGCTGCTCGCGTACATGGTAATAGAATAAAGCAACGTGTAAAAGTGTGTCTGCTATTAGAATCGCGGCGCCTACTGTCGTCCGGTGTCGGCCGAACCGGGGAATCCCACGCCGGCACCAAATCTTAGGTCTGGTCATGTCAAAAGCAGACAGAACCGAAGGGCATGGATGACAAGATGTATGAATGTGGAGGAAGTTAGGAATATATGCCAGGATAGACGTGTGTGGCGGTCCATTTACTCTGCCTACCCCTACGGGGAAATGGCGTGGTGTTAGTAGTATTAGTAGTAGGAGTGTATTCCTTCAATTCTTTCATCTGTTGATGTTTGTGAAGTTGTGAGTTCAAATTTGGGCAGAATGGTAAATGTTGCACAGTATGTAAAGTGGCCACTTAAACCAGCCAATGACAGGTCATAAGCCCTGTAGCTGCCTAGACTTCTGTATTACCTTCTCTAAAATTTTCTTCATATCTGTTGTTGTTATAGTTAACAGCTCCTCTGGGAGTTGAATCCTTGTCTATAAAAATTTGGTCAAACTTAAAATATTTTTGACAATTTGTTGCATTTTTTGTTCTCTTAGTTTGAAAAAATACGGACACAATTAATGTTAACAGTAATGTATTTTAATTAAAAATATTTTAGAAAACGATTGTTTTTATCTGATATTAATTTATTTTATTTTGTAACTGCGCGATTTTGAAATAACAGCCTTTATAATGGCATGATTTCATATATTTTTTATCTGATACAGCCTGAAGCGAGACTGATAATCTTGCTTTTCATGTAAAAAAGATTTCGATACACTGTGACTTTTGTGTATAAGTACATTCCTCCACATACCCGAGACCGTTTTAAATACCGCGGGTCTTCCTATTGGCTTCACTCATACAAAAAATAAATGGATTTTGTCAATAAAAAAGGTATTTTTTTAATATGTTTAATTTCACATATTGCGATTTTAATTGAACTCTACTGCTTTCATTGCCCCCTTTTCTATGAGTCTGGCAAATTATATGTAGGGCCTTTGTCGGATATTGTCATTCATTCTTATTGACCATATTATTGCTAATACGAATGGTAGCTAAAACTTCAATTAATTATATCACAAAAGCGTATGTCTACAATAGTAATATTATAAATTGAATACCATTACGCATTTCATATAAGTCATTAAAAAATAAATCCCATAATCATGCATGTAGCACAGCTTATTTAAAGGTTATTTATTTTATTTATACTTTTACTATTTTTGTATTTTTTTTTTTACAGTATAATGTTTACTCACTGGCAATAAGTATAATGAAACATGCCCTTAATCCTTAATTAGTTATTTAACATAGTTAACATAATTCAGATTCTTCTCATCGTTTCTTTGAATCCCTTAAAATAAATATGTGTATATTTATGTTTTTCCTTTTTTTTAAAAAATCATTACATCTGTGCATGTTTTTCATTATTTATTTCAATTCTTAATTTTTAATTACTCTTACAAATTTTCTTAATATCTTTTTTTCACTTAAATTTTAATTTTTAAACAACTTTCATAATTAACCTTATAAATATATATATATATATATATATTTTTTTAAATTTTTTTTTTCCATACTGTTACATATTATGCATGTATTAAATTACATATTTTATACATTATATTTATTAAACATTAGAAGAGAAAAAGAGAAAAAATACATATTCTAAAAATAAACATGGCCTTAAATTTGGAAAAAATGCCCACAAAGACTTAAACGTAATTGCTTTATAATATGGAAACTTTACTGGTCCATTAGAATTAAGTCTAATTGTGTAAAATATTAAACTTTGTAACTGTACTGTATGTTTCCTAAATAAAATAAAATAAAATAAATAAAATAAAATAATAAGAAAATAAAAACGTAATTAATCTAATTATCATCGTAAACATAATAAGCAAAATAAACTGATTACATACATTTAATAAAGTCACAATAAAAGGATTGTTAATAGAAAGGTACTACGTTTGACATTTTCAACACCAAGGGTGGCAACATTACTTCCCTTTGATGGGAAAAGACGGTACTTAATATTAGCTCAGTCTATACCCAGAGACATTGGGCTCCCTGGAAAAAATGTAAAATTTAAATGACCTAGAAGAATTAGAAGATTATTGGGCACCCCTGAGAATCTCCCATTTCTCAACTCAAAAGCTAACAAACTAAGTAAATAATCTGAAATTCCTAACGTTTTTACCTACCATATTTTAATACCGGACGATAAGACACGTCGGGCTATAAGACGCACCCCAATGTTCTGTTGAATTTTCAGAGTAAATAGTGCGTCTTATGGTCTGAAAAATACAGTAAGTCAGGATTCCGGACTGGTCTGGTAACATCCATCAGACCTTGACCATGACCATCCATGCACCATTAGGTGGGAATGATTGGGATGATTTGAATCCCAGCTAACACGGATTTCGTGAAATAAACATGAACTCTATTGGTTTCCAAATAGCAGCCATCTTACTTAACTCATTCATTAGAGAGAGTTAACTCGTCGTGCATCAGTCTACAGAGATAGGGTTCTAAGCCCAGTTTCCCATAGTATCACGCCGTAAAAGTATAAGTAATGTCCCATAGCTATCGCGGGTAGACAGGCTATTGCAATGATTTCGATTTACGCCCTATTCTTGTGTTATTTTTACTGTGCCGACGCATCTCAAAGCGAATCAGATTTGATGTCTTTATTTGTGGCGCGAAGGAAGAGCTACATAACTTTAACATTTTAAACATAGGTTTTTCTATGAGATTAAATACTTGACAAACATTGAATTGTTAAAAAATGTACGAAAATTGAAACGGAAATTATACAAGTCGATGATAAAACGGCTTGTGAGCCCGGCTCTTACCTAAAAGTTTTACATTAAATGCCCCAGGCTACCGAACCCGTCACACGCCGAGCTCGCTATTTCATAAGCCAGCAGTTCGTACGAACTATGCCCAGAACTCTCTACTTATGCGTTTAGCTCGCGAGTATAATTTGAATTTCCCCCTTATTGATAACTTTGATTGTAATAAATTGACATATAAAATGCGCATTTTAAAACACACATTTTCCCCATGTATTACTAGTAGTTTCTCCATTTCATTTTAATAAAATCTAATTTTATATCTATTCTTTTATATTTCATATATTTTTGACACTTGGGCAATAATACACATACACATATCCACCCTAACACACTAACCTTCACAACCAATGTCTAAAACAAACATTTACTCACACACAAAGAAAACGATTTACGCGTATTTCATGAATTTCTGTGGTTATATGTTATTAGTTTTGTTCTTTTGGTCTTGCTCTTTTTGATATCTGTTATTTTGTTTGAAATATTTTTTTACATGTTGGTATTGCTATTGACATTTAGAATAAATATAAAAGAAAACAGTAACTAAATTGAAATATAATGCTGACATAAACAAATATAATGTTGAACAATAACACTCACATGAAAAAATAAAGGATTCTAAAATACCTACTACCCACAGACAAATTTTGACTGTACGATGACTTACCCAAACTCTTAAAAAATTATATTGACAACAAATTAAAGGTCAAAATTAAAAAGCTCATAATTACTTCTAGTCACATGACATACGAATATTATATAATATGTACAATGTACATAATTGTAATATGTAACCCTAATATTTTTTTAAATATTTTTTTATATGGGAATTACTTATTTTTTGCCTTAATTATTATGTACAAGGCTTATATTAACTGCAAAAGATATGCTACTTCTAATTTCTCTGACTATGGTGTGAGGGTCTGGTGAGATAATCGGCTGTAGCCTTGTTAAGGAACTTCTCAGCATTTGCTTTAAGAGGAAACCACAGAAAACTCATTCAAGAGAAGCCAGACTATTGACAGACATCAACCGACCTTTCGTTCCCCTTTGAGAGCGTTTGGCATTTTGTTATATTACCCTAATCAATTTTGCAATGTTATGTAATGCATTTATTTGAATAGTTGTAAAAAATGACTCGTATGTATTGAAAACTACCGTAAAAAGGATTAAACAGAAACCCAATGAGTACAATAAATATATTTTTTAAATCTGTTGACACTGATTGTGTTATGGATATGAATTAGCCAAATAAAGGTTTTTCGCAGAAATTAAAACAGGAAGTCCTGATATCAACCGTAATGAATGGAATTGAGAAAACAAGAATGAAAATATTTGAATGCTTTAAAAATCCGATCGCTTTTAGACAAACTAATAGTAAAACTATCTTACTTATGGTCACGATCAGAGGTAGTTCTTTAGTATGTGCATAAGTGCAGTGCACTCCCAAGTTTAAAAAAATATTAATATGTGATAATAATATGTAATACAAAAAAACAAAGATTCATTGCAACATTTAACTCGTACACTATATTCTTCTTCTTCACGTATCATGTCGGATCCCCCCAATGTTGACGACCAGTTGGAAGAAGGTTTCCCTATCCTGAGCAGTGGAAACAGTTCCTTCTCAGTTTTAATTCTGGTCCATGCTCAGATATTTCGACGCCAGAAAAGCTGTTCTCTTTCGATCCCTCTACGTTCTTCGATCTCCCTCTTCACGACAAGCTGAAGTATGGCATATTTATCACCTCTCAACGCATGGCCAAAATATGAAATCTTACGGAGTTCGACGTTGGTGAATAGTTCTCTATTCGTATTGACTCTACGTTATACTTCATTGTTGGTTATCATATCGGTCCAAGATATTCTTAACATTCTTCGGTGGATCCACATTTCAAATGCTTCAAGGTGGTTTATAATATTAACTTTAAAAGTCCACGCCTCTACACCGTACAGTAAGACAGACCATATATATCATTTGACCATTCGTTGTTTCATATTAAGGTTTATATTATTGTCACAAAGAAGATTTTTCATTTTTTTAAATGCTGTTCGGGATGCTTCTATTCTGCTTTCTATCTCAATGTCGGGGTCTAGATTTTTAGTGATAATGCTGTCCAAGTACCTGAACTGTTTCATTCTCTCAATATTGACACCCTTAATTAGAGATTTACGTTTGGATGACTTTCGGCTAAAAACTATAAGTTTAGTTTTGTTTCCATTAATATTTAAACCTAATCGTTTACCGACAGAGTCAAGAATATCAAGCAGTTCTTGAAGGTCTTGTATGTTGTCTACAATAAGAACGGTGTCATATGCATAGCTAATATTATTGATGGCTTCACCATTTACCTTCACACCGAGATTTGTATCAGTCAGCGCTTCTTTGAATTCTTATATTCATTATTCAATATAAGCGCTACTAACGAGATCGACTCTTGTGGACGATTTTTTTTTCTTATCTTGCGCACGTGCAATAAAAAAAAATATTAAAAAAATAAAATCGTCACCGTATATATTCTGTTTTGCACAAAATTTTACTCTAAATTTGTATTCGTACTATGTTGTATCTTTCTATTCCTTAGTGGAATCATGAACATATATTTAATTTATATGGTTTCGAAGTTACGTTGGTTTGGCTCGAAATATTTTCAAACACATAACGAAATCAATATCGATAAATAATACATTTTAGACAGGCGATTTCTCTCGTTCTTCAGAATAGCAATAAACAAAAATATTTATTATCAAACTTATTATAATCACGAAATGTATTTCACATTTTTCTCTCGTAAATTACTTCTCCCATTGTCTGCCTCCTAATTGAGATCTCGGTAACACCGTCTTATGGCGTCGATGTTGCAAATTTTGACATTATGATAATGGCATAATAAATTATACAAATTACGAGAGAAATATCAAAATAATTCGGTCGATAATAGCGCCGGAAAGAGAAAGGTGGGCCCCCTACGAATTTACGACATTCGACATAATAATTATTGTAAATTTATTCAAACAAGATATTAGAAAAATTGTGAAAAGAACAATGGTGAATCGAATTATTAATAGATGTTTTTTGATTGAAGTATTCTATATTATTTAATCACAGCTGTCAGTAAAATTAATAACATGTATAAGTAATTTGCTTAGTTCGACGCCATTTCAATGTGATACAAAATTTTCGTACTCCTATCCGCACTAAATAATTTGATAAAATTAGCTGATTATTACATAAAATAAGATGATCACAGCTACTAGATAACGGCACCGCCCTCTTAAAGTTAACATCTATAGGTCCGTATTCTAATGGAGATATCTACAAAGTAAAATTATGTTTTCAGTATGAAGAATAGAATATCAATATTATGTATCTTTTTTGGGTGATACCGTGTATGTTGGATTTGATCCGACGTTTCGGCTACCATTGCAGGAGCCATCTTCAGGGAAAACAAGATGTTTTACGGTATCACCCAAAAAAGATACATAATATTGATAACAGTGACCGTAAAAACCTTCGCACCTATTTAGAATAGAATATGTTTACTTTTTTTTGTGAACATGTTCAATTACCGGTTACCGACAAATATACTTTAAATTTTCATGCAAATAAACACTTTTCCGTCAATAAATATCGATGTTAGTTTATACCATCTCGACATAATATTATAAGCCAATTAGTGTACATATGGTCCCCTTTTTACAAAATTCATGTAAATAATGTTGAAAGAGTCCAACGAAAATTTTTAAGATTCATTAATTTCAAACTAGTTATAAAACTCTTATAAAACAAATCAACTTCATGTCATTGTTAAGCTTTTTGAATTTACCTACTCTGGAGGATCGCAGGAAAATAGCTGACCTAATATTTTTATATAAAATCATTAATTCTAAATTCGATTGTTGCGAACTCTTGGATTTAATAAATATTTATATATCAATACGTAGAACTAGACAAAATAGTATATATTATTGTCACCCTTCTCAAACCAACTATCTTTGTCACTCATCTATACCACGTATACACAGACTAGGAAACGAATCTACCTCTCATATCGACATTTTTAACTCGAGTCTCTGTGAATTCAAGTCGTCTCTTTGTAAATATTTTATGTTCAATAGTAGCGATTAACGAATTATTTGCAAAAGCTACTTATGCCAATGATCTGGTGTTTATTCATTTTATATTTTTTATATCTTTTGTATGCTGATATACATATATTTCTTGTTATTTCTTGTTGTTTTCTTATATATTTCTTGTTGCTGATATACATATATTTCTTGTTATTTTTCTTTTTATACCCATGATTTAATTTTGTTTTTTAGTTTTTAATTTTTGTATTTCTAACTAACTCATTATACTGTAAAAGGCACTTGTGCCGTATAATAAATAAATAAAATAAGGATGAAGATAGCGTTCACGATCGCGGCGCTGATCACCGCTATGGCGGCCGTTTTATAACGCCCACCGCTTCACGACATCTCATGGCCCTTAGATAACGGCACCAATTTCTTAGGAAACCTTAGTTTTATAGTTAAACGCAATTCAATGTCCGTTATCGGAAATAATTAGTAAATGGGAAAGGACCAGTTTAATTTTCTTATCCGTATAAAACTGGCTCAACTTTTTCCATATTCCTCGCAATCATCAGTCGTGAGATCATTCAGAGTGTTTTGCAGCATTATGGTCGTAAAATGTGCGAACAATGAATGTTAACTTATCATTCCACAAAGACATCTCATTTTGACGAAACATCAGCACCTCATCACTGTTCACACTTTCATAACTTATATCTTACACCAGTATAAATTACATTACACCGTAAAATTGACACTTAATTAAAGAACGGGATAAATAAAGGAACGTTTTGCGAAAGAGAGAGAGAAAGAGGAAAGAAATGTAAAACAATCGATGGATGTGGATTATAAAAGACTAGATATTACGAGTCAAAATATTTTTATTGTATCTTCTTCACAGTTTCAATCCTGTGGATTGGTTTGCAGCAAAGTCTTGCATCTCGTCCTTCATTGGTCTCTATTCTAAATATAATCAAAATATAAAGTTTATCGTGTAGTATTTAGTGAACATGACAAAAATTTAAAAAAAAGGAATCATTTCATTAGTTACGTAAACCTTGACGAAGAAGCTTGTTTGCTTTGAAACCGGTCGGTGGAAAATAAAAATTAGTGGTTAAAAACAAAGTTGTTTTATTATAATAAAAATAATTTACAAAAAACATACGTAATAAATTAAACGTAGAGAGTAGACTCCTTAGTTTTAGAAAATTATATTTATTTCAGTGCTTGAAATATGTTTACTTGAATAGGGTTTTGTTAAGTCATAATTGTAATCGTATTAGTAATAGATCCGATAGTGTACTGTCAGTTCTAGGATGCAGAACTAAGTTTGCACAGAGGCAACTCCTTACATGTTGGTCCGAGATCCTTCAATATTTTAACTAAGGAACTACAAAACATTAAATCGCTGGTACAGTTTAAAGTAAGTTTGAGGTCTTGGATCAGCATGGAATGAACAGATAGACACATTCTTAAAAAAAACATATTAAAAATAAATGCACTCTGCAAATAAATCATGTTTTCATAATATCAGCATATGTTAATTTGGTTTTTCTTTTATTTTTCTTTTTTTTCGTCGTCATGTCATACAAAATTTATATGCTATAAACTTTTTGATAGTTAAAAAAGGAATGGCCCACGCTCAAACTTTGATGTTTTTGTGGGCATTTTTTCCAATTTATGTTATAGCTTAATTTTAAGATGTATTTTTCTAAAATCAAGGGGGCGGCGGTGGACCTGACCTGAACACATGCTGCGTATGCCTCAGGAGAGCCATAACGAGTGTTTTCTTTCAATCTTCAACTGGGGTAGGAGCTCCAACTCTCATCAACCAGCAAAATCCTACATACGTAGTGGAAAAATGAGATTTTTGAACACATCATTTTTATACAGTTTAAAATACAATCTTTATATATATAATTCCTCTGTACGTGTGATGTCACTGAACTTCTTCTAAACGGCTTAATCGATTTACGAGCGGGTTTCAGAGAAATGTAGATCTTTGCACTGTGCGTGTTCTTAGATATAAAAATCTTCAATATCATATGTAAAAAATAAGTAAGGAGCATAAATGTTTTATTCATTGATCTATTAGGGTTGCATTCGAGGAAAATGCATTTACAAAAAAATGGAAAGATGTTGGTTTTTTGCGTATAAAAAAAGTTTGTTTTTGAATGTTTACTTGTCCTGGTTCATATATAGGACAAAGCGGGAGAGCTATTAAATATAGAGTGAAAGAACATTTAGCTTCACATAGATTAAATAACGACTTATCAAACTACGCATCACATTTAAATGAATTAAAACATACTTTTGAAAAAGAAAAAACATAAAAATTTTACTTGTAGGACATAAAGGTCAAAAGTTAGATAGATTAGAGATTTTAAAAATAAATAGGATAAAAAATAAAAGCGATATAATTTAATAAATCAGCAGATAGAATTTAAAAACTCACCCTTTTTAGCCCCCTTAGTTAGAACCTGTACGTTGTAATAAAACAATAAATATTTTTCATAACATAGAATATCCTCTTAAAGTACACCGCCAACACGTGTTTCGATCATTTGTCTCACTCTGTTCCATTGCAATATTGCGTATTGTATTTTTTTCAACTTATTTTTAAATGTACCTACACTTAAGATAATATTTAGTTTTATATAAATTATCCATACACTGTATAATATTCACCAGTCTGAAGATGCCCATTAAAGGGTGAAAGCGCTAATTAGTCAAAATAAATAAGTGGAAGTGTACCAAGTATTTTTTAAATTAATAACTTATATGTAAATATAAGTTATTACATCTTTACAAACATCATTTGTTTTTTGTGGATCTCAATCAGATTCTTTCCTTAAACTCCTTATAATTTCTACCCATTTATTTCTTTTTACTGGATTTTTGGTAATACTTAAATAATATCATATTCAGTATATTTTTGAAAACCGCATTCCTAAATAAGTACACCCCTTCGTTGTTAAAAAGACCAGAGTTTGAAGTTTGCAAAAAGAATGCCATATTTGAAAAAAGAATATTTTATGTTTTGGAATTCAACCACAAACAAGTACCTAGGTACCTACTTGAATTCAATATTTGAATATAAAGCATTTTTAGTTTTGGAATTCAATCACAAACAAATTTCTAGGTACCTACTTATCAATGAAAATTATTTTGCCAGCGTTCGGGCAGGACAACGTCTGTCGGGCCCGCTAGTTAAAGATATAATATAATAATTGGAACGTAAATACCTAAGACTGATTCTTTCTCAAGTAATAAGTAATAGATTTAATTTTCTCTAATAGATAAAATTTTCTCTAAAGCTCAATCATCTGAATTTGGTACGATTTCCTGTAAGTCAGTACTGTGTGAAATACTTTCTTCTTGTTTAATTTATTTTAAATATTTATATTTACTTTAAATATATACAAAGCAATAAATTGTACAAATATTACGACTAAACAAACTTTAAATTTATTTATTATATATACGGCCTAAGCTAATTACACCAGCTTTATGAAGAAACATGTACAAGAAACTGAACAAAAAAATCATCAAACTATGTAGCAAAGTCAAACAAGGGCAATAAAATAATGGCATACAAAATATTCTTAAACACGATCAACGTATAAGACTTTGAGCTAACCCATGCCAATCCATCTTCATTCCACACTGTGCTAGTGGCGAAGAGATCTACGAAAAGCTGGAAGATCTATCCCAAAGAATTCCAAGTTGTGTGACGAATTGACTAATCTACACATTCTGGACACCGGGACAAAAAATCAAAAATTGTTCTTAGAAGATTAGATAAATAGCAGATTTTAACTTCTGGTGTCACGGTTGGGAACATGAAAAGGAATTGATTGCAACAGAGATGGAACAGCACTTAAAGCATAAACTATTTTGAAAATGCATATAGGTCGTTCTTCGTTCTACGTGTCTCCAATTAAAACAGATTGACAGACCACTCTTTGTCAAAATAGGAATAATTTACATTTTTTTATTTTTTTTATTTATTTAGAAAAAACAACAATTCTTATGGAAAAATATACAATTTATAACATAGTACGAAATCCAGTTTTTCACAAATATAATGAGAGAACATGTTACAGAATAAAGAGAAAAAATACTATAATACATATAAGACAACAGAATAAAAGAGCAAGTAAGAAGGTTAAGGAATGAAGAAATATAGTAGAGGAGTGGAGGAGAGGAATTTCCACAATATAGTTGACCGATTCAAAATTTTAATATGATAATAAAATGAACATAATTAAAAGAACATAAACTTATTACACACTGACAAATGTTTCATTTTACAGTGGTTCAATTTTTTTTTTTTTAAGTCTCAAAATTTTGTATTAAAATATGTAAATGGGGACAAAGTAAGTTAAAATTGGAGCAGCTACGGCAATAAACTTTTTAACATAATTTTTTTTGGGCCATGGTTTATAAAAAAAAATAACTTGTCGTGTTGACTTTACGGGACAATTTGTTCATGTTGTATAATATAAACATTTAATGGATTTTGTGAATGTCGATTATTGGTTTTATTTTATTCTATTAATTTTCTGTTTTTGTCTGGTATTACTTCCTGTAATAGGTAATAAATATAATTTAAAAATATAAACATGTTGGTATCGACAACGTGTTTTGATTGGTTGTAATGAAAACCGCCGTATCTACAATCTACACGTGTCTAAAAAAAGTTATTAATTAGTAATTGCGTTATGATCTCACATTCGTGATTTTAAAAAGAAAGTTTATGTTTATGTCTGAAAGTTTAAGCACGTGTCTGACAAATTTATAAACGTTTACAAATACAAGTTTTTATGGATGTACGAGGTTTGATAAAAAAAATACAAAGAATATTTGAATTTCGATTTTAAATACTTAATCAAAAATCCAATTTTTTTCCTAGAGAGTGGTCAGTGTGGCCGTAAACGAAGCAAAGTTTAGGTGCATGCAAAAATAAAAATCCCCAAATTAATCACTCTCTACGGGATAGGGGAGATTCAGAATACCACTCCTGGGGTCGAGATATGTCGGATTACATTATTGGAATCCGCACGCATTGGACAAGCGATTTCGATTCTCTTCACCGATTTTGTTTTTTTTACAACCTGACTGACATTTGAGAAGTTTTAATTTTTTAGTTTTTCGGAAGCATCCCAAATATACATGACTATTAAAAAAAATAAAAAATAGCACAATTAGAGATATTGGATTGTTGTCCATTCAAATAATTAGTTCATGTTATTGTCTAACATAAAGCCAAACTGATTTTGTGATTTGTTGACTATTATAGTTAGTAGATCTAAGATCTTTCAAATTGATATTTTTGTAATTTCTGTATAGTTAACTAGTTAAAAGTTTGTATAGCGTACATTGAAACTTACTTTTTTATACTGATAACCAAAGAACTAACTATGGTTTTTATTCCCCTATGCCTAGAATTCTTAGGTCTGCCAACAAACATACCAGTCTTGATTTCTTTGATAAAAAGTTGTCTTCTTTCATTCGATCACTGAATCAAATTCAATTATAAACACCTCTCTTCCGCTTCCACTGCCACCTAGGCTTCTATATACCATTGTGTCTTTCTACTTTCTTTCATAATAGTTTTCTATGCATACATATGTCCTCGAAAATGCCCATTTGGCGTAGTATTTATAAATAAATGAATTGAAGAACTTTTACATATAAGTTATATGAATTAAAAAGCGCTAAAAATAAACAAATTGACTCATTGAATTTATGCATTTTATTAATTTCAGTGTTTTATTTAACACTTATTTTAATGAATTCGTAAGGGTTTACAATAAATACGCTGAATTTTGGGAGTTTTGATATGATATTTAACTTATTAAAACAGGTTTTAGTTTCGGGTTCAGCCGAAACTAGAACAGAAGCCGAAATTCGATTTCGGTTTTGGATAAAAATCTTGTTTCGGTCAGTCACTAATTATCAATTTATCATTGTTAATGTCTGATAATTTTGTATTTATTAGTAATGTTTTATTTCAAAATATTGTTTTTGTTTTAATAAAGTTATAACGGAGGCATTGAGGGAAACTAGGGTAGAGAAATCGTGCATATTTATTGATTGTACTCACTTTTCTGCATAAAATTTTAACTAAAATCACTTAGAATTTAAAAAAATATAAAAAATGTATGTAAAAAGTAAATTCGTTAAAACAGAGTGGCTGACAGAGAGTTTCCCTGGACTTTATAACAGATGCGGGTGGAGGTGAGTTTTCTCCCTCAATACTTTCAAAGTATTTCCGAGAGGGCAATTGAGATCATCTTCTATTTCCTTTGCTGTCCGCAATTTTACATCTGTGCTAGGTAATTAGAGGGTATTTAGGATGTTCTGATTATTTTTGTTGTTTACGTACAGAAAATACACGATTCACCTTCAGCGCTGTCCTTAAGACGATAGTAAGTGAGAATTAATTTCCAGGTGTGTTCCACAGTAGTAATTGTGTATTTTCAAATACTGTCTACCTTGTTTTGCTTATGGACTAACATACAATCAACCGCGTATCAAGCATTCACGTAGGCAATTAAAATATTAATATTAATAATAATTACACGCACCAGATACGTAAAGCGTACAATCGGTTTCAACTCTCTTTCTCCGTTAAGCAATATTTTTTCTTGGCTTATTTGAATATATATTGTTATAGAAATGGCGTCCCTTAGATGAGGTGCATTGCGAAAGAGCTGACAGCTTGCTAAATAGGTATTTTCAATTTCAGATCTTAATCGATAAACCCAGTTGTTACCGATAGAATTTAAATTGGTAGTTAGTTTATTGTCGGCGTCTCATATTCGTTAGCTACACTGACAGTAAATGAAGAGGACACGATAGATTAAAATCCCTTTTCAATTGGTAAGTACTTCAGCTGAGATGTCGTTTTTGGTGAAGAGAATAAATTAAATATAGTTATCTAATATCAAAGTATGATTTTTTAAACTATTGCGTAGCTATTGTGTAACATAATTCTACCTAGACAAGATATCATATTATTTTTTTAATAATGAAGCCGAATTTTGTTATAATATGCCTAAATTGAACAGAACAGAACTGTTGTCTCTCATCAACTTCAGGGTGCCTGGAAGACAGGTGCCACCGTTTTGTAGCAACAATTCGCGGACGGTGTATACTTGTAATGCCGTTTTAAACAGACTCCAAGAACTGAGCAATAGTTATTCCCACGTATCGGATATATTTAATGTAGGGAATTGTTCCTTAAGAACAAACCATTTGAACTTTTTTAAAGATGTTGAAGATAATAAAACTTTTATTATAATTATTATATGAAAAAGTAACTTAATAGTTTTCTTGTTATATTAACCTTTAAAATATTTAATTATTTAATTTTATTAACGCATTTATTTTTCAATTGTTTTAAACTTCTACAGAATGGGTTTTATTTTTGTTTCTAAATCTTGGGTAAAAAGATTTCCATGTTTTAAAAAAAAAAAAATTAAACGAAATAAGTTGGTATTATCGTTTTGCAAAAGGCAATTTCGCCGTATTGTGGTATGTTTATAAAAACATTTGATATATTATTGTTTGAAAATCGGTATATTATAAACATATTGTCGTCTTTAGAATCGCACGCGACTTCCTTAATTTGGCAAGTGACAGCACTCTTAAACCGGGTGGTTATACGAATGAAGTCGATTTATTTACTCGTTAAATTTATCTCGAGTGCCCCAAAGCATTCGACATTGACAACCGATTGCGACATCTTAACTTTAACTGTCAAACTTACTTCGTATAAAACGCTCGCCATTATGTTTGACTGATGAGTATTTTCAATGTATTTTAACTTAAACTTATCAACACTGATATATGTTATGGTGTTGGTGTATGAACAAATGTTCAACAATACAACTGCACTTATTTTCGATCGCTTATGAAATGAAGTTTCACTAAAAATATATTTTAAAATTATTTTATCGCTCATCAATCGCAAAATACGTATTTGAGGGATATGTAATATAATGTGCTTTTAAAATCCATTAAATGAATATGAAATACTTCTTTTAATATGTAGATGTGTATTATAAAAACAAATAATTATAGTAAATGTTGCAGTGTCTCAGCAAAATATTTTACATAGTTTTTTAAAAAAATATATCCAAAGAAAGAAGCTTGACTAGTAACAATAAAAGTTTAAACGTGGCAGTATAGCCATAGATAAATACGTATTTGTTAATGTTGCCACTTTTTCATTCGTCTTTGTAATCAAATTGTCGAAGGGTTTTAAAAAATGGCATTATCAGAAAGCAATCGAGATGATTACTTGACTATTGTCGAGTTGATGACAAAATGTCACATCTTTCTAGCATAAGGCCCCAGCACCGTTGACGGGATTTTTTAGCATAGTCTTTAAGGAGCTTTTTTTAAAAATAATAAAGCCATATTTTTCTATGATATGCCTTAACGATATTATTATATTTTTTCAAATTATGGAAAACATTTTACAACCAGTACATACATGTGTTAAACTTTTGTTATTAAATACATGTATTTAAAAATATTTCTTATTTTTTAATGTAACACAATGATACAGCACCGTTTGCCCAAGGATTTTTTAGCACAGTATTCTAAGAGTAAGCAAAATAAAAAAAATATATATTATAATATTTAACTTATTTATTAAAAGTATTATACATATATGAGTTGATTACACAGACAATGTTTATGGTGACACAACCAGGAAAAACCCATGCCTGTGAATTTGCTCCGACTTGCTAGAAAAATCCGTGTTAAGTACTACTGTTAAGTAAGAAAAGCATTCATAAACATACATACATGCACACAAAATATATATTCACACACACTCGTATACATAGAATAAGTTATATTAAGTTTATACATATTATACTACATATCAGGTTTATAAATGAAAGAATTAAAAGCAAAACCGCTAATGTCCATAATCGCTGTTTTTGGGAAGACCAACAAAACCAGAAGCCAAATGGCTATTCTCTTTGAGTTCAAACTACATCTAGCGGCGCCATCGCGAAGGTCTTTTTACTTAAAGGGCCACACTGATAGGAATACGTTTTTAAAAATAAATAAATGTGAGTTAGTATTATATTGGCATTCCCCAAAATCCAGCGAAAAGAAATAAATGTGTCGAAATCAAAAGGGATTAACATATTACAACGGAGATGGAGAACATTTTAGAGAAGGAAATATAAAAGTCCAGGCATCTACAGGGCTTGTGACCTGTCGTTGGCTGGTTTAAGTGGCCACTTTACTATATTTCTTTCTCTAAAATGTTCTCCATTTATGTTGTAATATGTTGATATTAACAGCTCCCTAGGAGGTTGAATCTAGTTATTGTCTAAAAAATTTGGACATACTCAAACATTGTTGTTAAAAGGAATTAAAGGAATGAATCAGATTGGGATACACCAAAAACGAATGTTAACGTTAAAATTAAAAATCGCATAAATTACCAGATGGAATATAAAAAAAAAATGGATGATAAATATAAGCAGAACAGTGAATGTTACACATTGTATAAAGTGATTACTCAAACCAGTCAATCAAAATCATTCCCCTTTCCCCCAGTGGTGTATAAGGCACTGCAGTGGTAAATCAACTGCAGTGTATTTTAGATCTAAATTTGTGGCAACAGAGAAGGAAAACACCTTTAAGGATGGGATTTCAATTCAATTCAATTCAATTAATTTATTTTAAATATAACATATACATTACAAACATGTATTCAATACGCACATATTATAAAAAAGAAAAAATACATGAAAGAGACTCATGTCAAAGTAGTACGAGAATCCTGCTCCAGAACACCCTTTCGGATACATGGAACAGATCAACATCTAGAGCGATGTTGTTCAGCATAGCAGTAGCCCTTCCAACAGGCATAACCATTAACTATAGGCAGGTTGGTTCTGTATATCAGAATATGAAACAATCTATGCTAACGCTGTCTTAGGTAATTATCAGGAATCTACAAACCACTGCTCAACATAATCTCAGAATTATCGATTACACCGCGCAATAATCGATAAAAATGTGTAGTCATACACATTCCACATTCCTTCTAGTCTCTAAACAGTTGTAGCCAAGCATACCCTGGAGGAACTCGGTCTGGTAGGGCCAAGGATAATATCCACACTCTCTTATGTAGAGATATCTCAGAATGGATATGGAAGTCTACGTATTTACAGAGTCATGACCTGTCGTTAGCTGGTTTAAATGGCCACTTTGCACATGGTGTAATATTTACTATTCTTCCCATATTGAAACATCCAAATTTCTTCAACTTTTCCATCTGTTGACTTTTGTAAAGTAAAAGAGCTAAAATCTTTATCTTGTGGGTGAGATTCACCCGGATGAACCAATTCACCTACTAGGCAACGGAAATCTAGCATGTCTGCAAACATTTGGATATACTCAAAACATTGTTGCAGTATATTTGGATTATCGGTTACGTAAGGGTGTGATGAGTACTCTTGCGCTTCAGGCGACAATCCAGAAAAATGAAGTATTGCAGTTTAAACAACCCTTGAATGAGTATCACTTTCACCCTGCCCGGAAACGAATCTAGGACCTCAAGAATTGTAGGCGAACTCGGCAACCACTAAACAACGAGGCGGACTTATCTCCACGCGATTTTCTGTTGAGGATTTTTCTGTCTTATCTCGACTGTTTTCTTCATCTGCACGGATACAGACTGTGCATCTTACGAATAACTTAATTTATTCATTTGATTTATTTTCAGTTCACAAACAGTAAAAGATATCACAATATAAATACAATTTATAAAATAAAAAATAATAACACTTAACATCTTTCACCAATTATATGTGAACACCAATAGTCACAAAAGAAAAATTGTATATAGACCAAAATTTAGTTTTCATTATATGTTATAAAAGCAGTTTATTAGAATTTATATAAGATTAATTTTAATAAAATTTAAGTTAAGATATATGCAATTTATACAATCGAATATAATTCTATACATATCTATCGTAATATAATCCATTTATGAGTTATTAATTAAATAATTCAATAATTCGGGCGCGTGTCCTCTTATAGATGTTACGGTTATTTTTATTAGTGTGTGTTTGTGTACGTACACGTTGTGCGTCCTAAGACTGTGTGCGTGAGTCCGAGTTAGAACACCTGTTTGTACAGGAAAATACAGATATCAAGAGTTAATTTGAATAGACATATAAACACGTACAAGCACCAGGTACGTGTGTAGATGTAAATCACACCGCTTCTAACACCTATCAAATTGTTAACTCGGAATTCTTTTCATTGTTGCAATATCATATAAGCATGCAGTTCAAAATTAACCTTTTAAAATGACGACCAAGTGTTGAAAGAAACATTTAGAATACATATTTTATTTTAAAATTTTGAATTTTAAAAAAATTATCTTTTAACCCAATGACGAATAATTGAATAGACTCGTTTCAAGCGCGTAAAATATGGTATTTTAATTCGTAAATATTTTCCTTCCATGCATATACAAAATGTAAAAAATAGATTTTCCGAAAATTCAAATTACTGATGACAAATTGCCGACAGCTAGAAAAATAATATACGACCTCTAGTCCCGCTAGGAATTAAAATGAACACTGAACAGTTGCTATTTAAAGGTAGTAGCATCCTTAGTTACATAAACAGTCAATAATGAGTAAATCAGTCAGTGACTCAAGCAATTACTCCGCCAGTTACTATGTTTATTCAACATATTATAAACACAACAACGCATAACATCGTTTCCTTCTGTAAATCTCCAATTGGAGTAGGAGTTCACTTGTTCACTTTCTTCAAAACAGATAGAAATACTTAATTTTTGAACCTTCCTTTTTACTTAACTATAGATTTTGCCCATAATTATAATCTATATACACGTCAAGCATGAGGCGTTCAATTATTATTTAAGTACCTAAATTTCTGTAACTTTACAAACCTTACATTCGTTTGAAAATACCCCAAAAAAAATAAAATGGGCCAACAAATGTCAGATTTTTTATTTAAAAAAAAATCTAGATTAAAATCCGTGATAGATTTCAATAATAAGATAACAATAATTCTAAGTTAGTTTAAGTCCCGATAATGAACTATCAACCTTAAAACTATCGACGTATCGCTCAAAATCGTAGTTAATGTATATTAACCACGATTTTGTATATTTATGTTATTATATCAATGTATATATTTATAAATACCAAGTGCATGTTCAATTATATTTTTCAGTGGCTAGATAAAAAAATAAATTCTGTACAAAAAAAAATATCAAAAGACAAAAAAGAACAGAGCGTTTATATTATGATATATTTTTTTGGTGAGTTTTGTTTTGATATTATTAATTTATGGCTTAGCACTCATTGGTTGATTGAAAAAAATTGTAACTAGGTGAAAAAAGCAAATGCACATGTACAATGGATAAAATAAATTAAAAAAAATAAAACGTATTTGAGTAGGTGAGTAAGATTTAAAGAGTGGGCAATTTAGTTTGTAATATACCTACTAAACGTATTTATAAGTTTGTTTATTTGTGATTTTCTTTTAGTTTGCAAATGTTTTTTTAAGGTTCCAATAATTCAAACTTCAGTAATTGAGTTTAAGTATATTTGAATAAGTAAAATAATTGAAAATAAATCAACAAAATTGTTGACGAATATAACAAACTACAAAGGTCCCAAAAGAAAACCTTGCGGAGCTCCTTGTTAAGATCGGAAGTTTTCTGTATTTTAGCAATTACATAATAACTTCATTTATTTAAATTCAAATTAGTTTAACTAAATTATGAGAAGGCAAATTTATAAATCAACCATTGGATAAAACACTTATCACGATCTCATTAATTTCAAGAAGTATCACGTTTATCTAGCATTGGATTTATATTTGAAGTGTGAAAAATTAAAACTTTCATGAGCTGCTAAATTATTGTGACATTTTATTATTCTTTGCACAACTCATAAGATTTCAGATAAAATTACAGTTTTTACGGACACGGCTACAGAAAACAATTTTGTAAATATAATATTATTTCTAATTACAGGGGGTTTGATAATATTACAGTCGTATTTGTTATGGTTAATTCTAGATTTAAATTCATAAATTAATAGTCTTCTTCTTCATCCTGTTGTTTTCGATCCAGGATCTGTTCATCGGTTCCTCACTGTGATACACATGACCAGCTAATTCTCCATCTTTTTTGTGGTCCTCCAGTTTCCAGATAGAAGTTTACCTATGGGGATCTCTTTGCAGCAACGCGAGTAAATCTGTCGTCATCCATTATATTTACGTGGTCCCGCTAGAGTCGTCTCTATTTCCTACTCCATCGCTCGATATCCTCAGTTTCACGGATGTGTCTTATGACAACAGTTTTCTAATTCTGTCCCTGTGGAATTCCATCTGCGATGGATCTAAGTTTTCACTAAAAAATATATAAAGATAACAGAATAATTTTGAAAATCGTAACATACTATCGATTACTCACTACCATTAATTTATTATACACATAGTAAGTAAAATAGCGATATACAGAATTCCAAAAATGGAACAAACAAAACAAACCATCAAACCCCGTTTCCCAATGGGGGTAGGCAGACACGCATTGAACGCTACGTCACTCTGTTTTTGCATACAGACCTCGTTTTCTTTACATGCATGCATCTTTTTATGCAGCCACGACGATTATTGCTACTGTTGATATGTGAGGGTATTAGAAGCAAACTAAGAAATCAATCAATTGGTAAAATAAACCAAAGTAGGGAAGAAAATGCCGAACACTCCTCTAGTGGAACGGAAGGCCTATTGACTACTGCCAACAGGCCGGCTTCTCCTGAAGAGTTTTGAGTGGTTTCCTCTCCACATGAGCAAATGCTGAGAAGTTCCTGATTGGCCCTCATTAGTATATCCCCCCTGATCCCACCAGTTTAGATAAATTTGAAGAAATATAATTGCAGGAAAATCCACTTTTGAAATATAAGCCCTGTATATTATAAGCAAGGTAAATAATAAAGCAACTCCTATATAAAAAAAAAATTGGAAATCTCCACTAAAAACGGAAAATTAGGTATTGATGCCAAAAAATACCAAACGTAAAAACCTACCTACCTAAATAATAACGTAATTTAAAACCGTCTCTAAATCTTGCGAAAACAGATTTCAATTATACTATTTGACACCGCAAACTTAGCATTCTCCATTGAGTTAATGAAGCATAATTAGAAATCTCAAATTCTTTTTCCAAAGTTTTTCGCAAATATATCCGTAACTCCTTCAATTGAGATTACTATGTTTGCTTTTAATATTCTCAAGTCTCTCTTCAAGTATTTCTTGAATTCGGTCATGTTACGTCTTTCTTGTTTTCTGTATTCATCAACAATCGCATCGTAAATCCTTAAACCCGTTATTTTGCTGTCCATTCGCTCTACATGTCCGAACCAACGCAGCACACATTTCTTGATATTGTAGATAAAGTTTAAAAAATAACTATTATGCAACGAATAAATTTATGTTCAAATCTTTTATTTATTTATTTTTTTAGTGTCATTTCGAAACCGTGTAAAAAATCTCAAAACAATACACACGTCCAAAATAATATTTCATATTTGTTGGATAGTTATGATTGTAAGAAAATATTTACTCGTTTGAGTATGAACCACCCTCTTTTCTCACAATAGGCTTCTTTGTAGCAGAATAGCGACTTAATAAAGCGCCCCCCGTGGCGCTTCCCCTACCTCGGACCCTGGAGCCCGAAAGGGGCTCATAGCCCCCCAACGGTCTCTTTGACGGGCCCCCGCCTCACGTCAAACACAGGTACATATCGAGTCATGAACGCCCAAACATCGTAACCGACAAAAACAATATTTTATGGGAGATTTTTTAAATTTTTAATTTCTTTTTAAGGAATATGCATTATGCAAATATATTTGATGTAAATATTGTAAGCATTAGGCACCATAACTATTATTATATTTTTACCTTTTATATTTTCTTTTCTTAACTTTTTATTTAATTTCTGTTTTATGTTTCTTTTTGGGTTAGACTGTAAGAAATTGCTAGTAGCAATAAGTTCACTGTTTAACCATGAATACTTTTGTTTGTGTTTTTGGTAAGAGTCACAATGTATAGTATGGTTGATAAATATATAATTTGATTATTATTATATTTAAAGAAGTACGTATTTTTTCAAATGAAGATAACAAGGAAACACAACGAAAAAAAACAATAAATAGGTCAATAATTCATAGAATCTTCACCTTACAGTTCGCAAATATCGCGAGCAGCTTTGGCAGCTTTATTCCCTTGATAAAACGCGAACAAAAAAATATGTCGAAAATCATCACTTTCGTCTACTTGAGATTCCAATATTATGGCATGTAATCAAATAAAATAATACATGTAACGTAGAAGCAAACACTACATCATGTAAAGCTGAAAAAATTCTTTCAAATGACGTATAACCTTTATCATTTTGTTTGATTTTTGGTGCTCATTTTAAAATTTGGAAAAAACGGTCACAACTTATGTTAACACCTAAAACTTCGGGAACCAAGTTTTGATTTGAATATTCAATATTTTATATTTGTAAAATTATTGGAAACAAAATTTGATTTTCAAAGTACATTTCCTTAATCAATTAAGAAGAAAATATATTTTCCAGAAAAATTCTGTTTTTGTCGGTTACGATGTTTGGGCGATTGTGGCTTGATATTACAATTTGATGATGTCTGTATTTCGATATCATTGTTGCGCTGAAAGTCACACAAAATTAATTCTCATAGCTAATGGAAAATACGCGTTAAAGCCATGCATTACAGAGACTAAAATGCTCTGGGATAAGAGTTGTGTTTACGCTGTTTTTATTCCGTGGAGGCGTTTGATGAAATGAATATGACCGAATTAAATGATTTTTACAATGAGTTATTGTTGGATTTGATGATGACGTAGCGTTTTTAGATTGTGTTTGAATTTATTGATTTCTAAATGTGGTTTTATATTTTTATCTTTATGATTGTGGCGGTACTATGACACTTTGACACCACGTATCCATACGTACAAATAATTTCACTTTGATTAATTTCCAACAATGATTATGTAAGTAGGTATAAAGGGAAGTAGTGTTGCTTGGCCTTGATGTTGAAATTGTCAAACGTAGTACCTACCTACTAACAGGGGCGAACCGTGTATAGAAGCGATTATGCGCAGCTTACCATTATATTTGACCAACCATAATAATGTTTTATTGTAATTTTTTTACAGAAAAAAAAAAAAACATTTATTTGAAATCGTTTCCACCGTTTGTTATTTATCCTAATATAAATATAAATTTTAATAAAGCGCGCCCAGCGCCAGAGGTGAGCTAAGAAACTAGCAGATTATTTCAGCTTATTTTTATAGTATACTATATTTTGAATGTCTTAACCCCAGTGCGGGTTTTTTCTCCTAGATTAAACTTGCAGATTACACAAATTATTTGTAGATTCTTGATTTGGAAAACAGTATTTCAAACATGAATTATATATTAAAGTAATGGATAATATCTCTATATGATATAATATATCACAAAGTTACATCGTTTGAGTTGATTTCATGGATGAGAGTTGTTGTATCACACAGAACCACAGAAAAATATCAAGTTAGTGTAAATATTACTAGCATTATAATATTATGTTCTTATGTAGGTACAAATATATGATATTTTTTATAGCTTAACTGTAAATAAAATCACCATTCGCCACTGCCTACCAACAATTCTTTAACGGTGACTTTATTAGATTAATGAAGTTAATAACTTTCAAAGAACCGGAGCTACATTTTTTTAAAGCCACTTAACAGACTTATAAAAGCCCTAATGGATTTTCAGTAATGAAATATAGTAAAATTCAACCAGAAAATAAAAAATATATTAGTGGTCAGAAATAAAATTAATCCGGAAACAATGGTCACCTTAAAATTCCTATTTTATTATTTTTATTTTTTATTTATTTTTAGTAACTGCGAGTGAGTAAACATTTTTTGGGACAGAAATACAGTTTGTTGTGACACAATCAAGAACATCCCATGCCTGTGAACTTGCCCCGACTAGCTAGAAAATCCGTGTTTAGTCAGGGCACTTACTATACATTCATAAACATACATACACATACACACACGCATATTTTCACGCATACATATTATGATTATTTATCCATACATATCTGTACCTCAAAGTCAGACGGATGCAAATTCAGAATTTGATGAAATGCCATTTCGATTTTCGTATCCAGTTTATGATCACAGCCATTGATTTTGAAGAAATGTAAGTCTTATAATGAAAGAACCAATGTATTAAGATACTGGAAACAGAAATTAATACTTTAAATTGTTAGAAATCACTTAAAGAAAGTAGATTCTTTAGGCTTTTGTTGAACATTTGGCGTGTGGATTTGCATCCGTCTGCCTCTGAGGTACAGATATTATCATCATCATCATTCCATGTCCGCTCCATCTTCATTTTTTTCAAAAGAGGGAAGGGAATGTCATAGGAAGTTCTAGGCAGACATGGCGGCCTCCATGGTGCAGTGGTCAAGACGCTTGACTCACACATGGAAGGTTCCAGGTTCGATTCCCGGTGAGGACACAAAAAAATAAAATGTGATTTTCCTTAAGCCTGGGTGTTCTGCAATGTAATTCAGTGGTGCAAAAAAAAAAAATAATACATTCAAATGAAATAATATAAAAAAAAAATAAAAAAATGAAATTCAAATGGCAAGTGTATCATCTCAAGTCGGGAGTAATAACACCGCTTGCTTCTTGAATGCACGCCTTTGCTGTAGGAACACATTGACGGTACTTTTTGGTGAGATTTTATTAACTGTTCACCATCATCATTCCCTTTCCGCACCTAATGGTGCATGGGGCACTGCATTGGTACACCAATCGCAGCGCATTTTGTTACATGAATGTAAGATGACCAGTTTTACACTTCAGGTACCAGTCCAGGGACTATGAAATAGTCTAGAGTGAAAACACCCTTTTAAATAAATATTTCATATCAACCATGTCGGGAATCGAACCCGAGACCTCTTGCATCGCAGGCTAACGTGCTGACCATTACACCACAAGGCTGACTGTTCTGTTATGGGATTTATTTTTTGGTGACTTATATGAAGGGTGTCGGGGTTAAAAAAATAAAAATAATGATAATAACAATCTAATTTTTAGTTATTAAATTTATAAAATTACAATAATGGATATAGGCTATTGTGATACAAGTAAATACAGTTACACTAACTGTGAAACTGGCGTCGCGGGTTCGATTCCCGCCAGTTGTAAGAATAAAATCTGAGAAAAAAAAATCTCAATTGGTCTGGGTGTTGTGTATTTTCCTCTCCCATTTTCCTCACATCCTCTCTTTTCCAGCTGCTGACCAACATGTACTGTTTTTGCACCACAACGTGGTAGGAGGCTCAATTATAGTGGTGAAGTGCATCACAGAACACCCTGGCTTGAGAAAAATCACATTTTATTTTTTGTGTTCTCACCAGGAATCGAACTCAGAATCATTAACGAGTGAGTCTAGCGTCTTGACCACTGCATCACGGAGGCCACCGAGCTTCTATATAATAGAGACTTAGTGGGATATTCTTCTTAGATAAAAAAATAAATAAAAAACTTACATTGAAAGTAGTGAACTTGAATTCAATTAAAATTGCAATATATGATATATATATATATGAAATTTTAAAAGAGTAACTCGTTTTTTGCAAGCATTCAGTATTATGCCTATATTTAAACGTCTACATTTCCCCGACAGATTGCCTGTCGACTTTTGTGAAATAAAAAAGCTGACACCTGTATGGGGGTCAGATTCTGGTTGAAATATTTCACCCAAACATTTTTTTTATACTAGTTATTTGAATCAACGATATTTTGTGTATGGATAAATGTTTGTAGACAAGGCTGGATCTGAGTTCCTATTGAGTTAAGATTAACATTTATTGCAACAAATCGGGAAAACTTAAATAGATGGCTAGGCACTTATAGGGCTTATTACCTGCCATTAGCCGGTTTGAGTGACCACTTTACACACTGATATCCAGACTTGTCTGAAAAAATTAAGGCATTGTCAAAATATTGTTCACATTTATAAAATTAAAATTACGTGTATAAAACTTCAAACAGTTATTAATTTTATTAATACCTAATCGATTAAATGATACTAAATTTTTACTCACCTGCAATCGAAAATAATTATGGAAAAGTCGGATTGATTGTTAAATATGATTTTATATGTCTTAAGGCAGTAGTAATTAACCATTGGTAAATAAAAGTATACATTGTGTTACTTTGATCAAATCATAAAAGATTTTATTTATTTATTCATATAAAGATACACAGTACAAAAAATATACAACGTACTCTATGACACCAAGAGATTTGTGATGAGTTGCGACATAAGAAAATAAAAAGCGGAAGCACGCATATTATTAAAAGATACTACAAATTAAAATTATTACACCAACATAAATTTCAATAAATATGTGAACAACACGCGTAATAGTACTACATATAAATGAGTGGCGAATGGTGATTTTATTTACAGGTAAGCTAGAAATAAATATCATATATTTGTACCTACATAGAAGGTACATAATATAATGTAAGTAATATATATATATTATGAATTGATATTTTTCTGTGATTTTGTGTGATACAACAACTCCCATCCACGAAATCAACTCAAATGATGTAACTTTGTGAAATATTATATTATATAGATATATAATCTATTACTTTAATACATATATCATTAAAAAAATAGCATTATGAATTCAGTCGATATTAGGTATTCAATTTAAATGACAACTAGCCGAATTATTCTAGAAATTAATAGTGCTGAAAACGGCCGCGTCGAGCGCCATATGTCCTTCAATATGACGCATGAAAGTAATTATGATCTTATGTCAAAATTACCATCTCAAAGAAAAATAGCCCTTAATAAACAATGTTTCAAATACTGTTTTCCAAATCAAGAATCTTCAAATAATTTGTGTAATCTGCATGTTTAATCTAGGAGAAAAAACCCGCACTGGGGTTAAGACATTCAAAATATAGTATACTTATTTGTATGAAAAAACATGCTGGAATAATTGGCTAGTTTCTTAGCTCACCGCAGGCGGTGGGCGCGCTTTATTAATATTAATATTTATATTAGGATAAAAATACAAACGGTGGAAATTATAAAAAATAAATGGTAATTGTTTATTTGTTTTTCTGTAAATTAAGTTACAGTAAAACATTATTATGGTTAGTCAAATAAAATGGTAAGCTGCGCATAATCGCTTCTATACACGGTTCGCGCCTGATATAAATCGATGCAATGTCTCGCAGCAGTCTCCTGTAATGGTATCTTCCTTATTAAAATAAATTTAACAATTATAAAGAAATATTGATGTTTTCTTAAGATATTTCTTCAACTAGTTCATAAATATTTATGTTTTCTGTCCCCTGTAAAAATACTTATTTGATCTCCTTATCTCCAAAATATGTTAGAAATAGTATAAAAGCTGCAAACGTTGTAAACAATTCGCCAGTCTTGAAGATGTTCACTTCCACGAAAGCGCTCGTTGGCCAAAATAATAAAAAAATAAAACTAAACCAATAAGTTTAATAGATAACTTTGTTTATAATTTAATCAAAAACATCAATTACAATATTTGATTACTCAATTAAATAAGTTTGTTTTTGGACAAAACGCGTTAAACATAATTTAAAATTACGATAGGAATTTGCTCCAAAACAAATAAACCAGCCAGAAAACTACTATTAAACTAAAAAACGAACTTAATTTACTGTGTAATGCTGAATAATACACAGCTGTAAAAAAAAGCACTAAAGGGATACCAGCAATTAAAAAATAAACTCGCCACTTTTTAAATTTTGACAGGTAAGGAAATAAATTAATCTAAACTAGCCCTAGTATCTTTTCTAAGAAATAGTAGCCTGGACAAAAAACATACTGAACACACGTTAGCAGATGAGGTATTTTAGGTTTATGATTGTTATTTGTAAGCATTGAAATATTTTGTGATTTTTCTGTTTATTTTATTTTAAGTATTGAGAAAGGAACATTCATGTTCTGAAACGGGAAGGCAGAATGTAAATATGTGTAGCGATTTCACTCAAAGACAATATTAAGTTATGTTATTGAGAAAACATTAAGATATTATGATAATCGATCAGAGAATCAGATTCAATGTTGCTAATGAAATAAAAAAAAATACTGAAGTAATTGTTCCGAGATATTTTCTAAACAAACTGAAAGGCAATGTTTGTTTTATAAGTTTGCAACAAGAGGATCTAAAAATATAAGACTGAAAAATAAATAATAAGCCTTGTTCCAGAACTGCCTTATGTACAAGGGAATAAAGTAAAATAAAGAAAAATTGCCAGAAAACAAAAAAAAAAAAAAAAATATTTTTAATTAAATGTAAAGAGTATATATGTTAAAAATGAAAGGTTAAATATATTAAAAGTGGTAAGTATACGCAAGTTATAAATAAAATAAGTTATAAACAGCAGTATAAATATTATAAATAAATAAATACAATGGTGATAAATAATGTTAGAATAAGTTTAGATGCAAATATTGTGTTGTAAATATTGTATTATACCATGTAAATTATTTTCTTCTTCAGCCTTTTTCTCTCCACTGCAAGGCCTCTTCCAAACGTCTCCATTCCTTCCTATCACCCGCTTTCATCATCCATGTTTTACCGGCTATAGAGGCAATGTCATCGACCCATCTTTCTGTGGCCCTCCAACACTTCTTTTGTTTGCTCATGGTCTCAACTTTATTATTTTGGATGTCCACCTGTCATCATTTGCCTCGCTACGTGTTCAGCCCACTGCCATTTCAATTTTGCTGCACGATCCATGAAATTCACGACTCCGGTTCGGCGCTTTATTTCTTCATTTCTTATACTGTCTCTTAGACATACACCGAGCATGTGTCGTTCTGGCTAATTTCATAGTTAATCGGTTAACTCGGTAAAATTATTTAAATCAAACCTGTTTGAATATATAGTCAACCCGGTCTGAAAAGGCTATGTATTCTCAGATGCAAGTGTTTGCCCTGTATTAAAATTTGAAAAAAAAAACTCCTTTGGCAAACAGACCTCGAAAGTCTGTAAATGTTCTCCAGCCCTGACTTTAACCCGTTTAGGTCGAGCTAAATGCTTTCATCTCGGTTGGATCCTAATAAGGAATAGTTATTACACCCCAATACATTTTGATAGCATTACGAGCTTGAGTCCGCACCGCGAGTATACTCGCGCTGTGTTAATTAAAAATACTATCACACCTCAGAAATCTAATTTGTTAATTTATCATTACTCATCTTTGAGTTCGTGACCGCCTGTAAATACATAATAAGTGTGTTATATTCTAGTGCAACCTTAACCCGTTGCACCTAGACATCAATTAAATTAAATCTGAAATAATATAAAACAATATTAAAGAATATCTTACCTTCGAGGAAATAACATAGGAGTCCACATTTCGCTGTTTTGATGTTCAAAATGCATGAATTATCGTAATAAGCTATCTTATTTGTGAATAAAACGCCGAAGTCCACTGTCGTCATAATTTTTTTTAAAATTCAAAATGAAAATCTAAAGTCCACTACAATTAATGCAAAAAACATCAGTAGTCTATTACTATCGAAATAATCATTATTTTACATTGAAAGCTCTTTATAGATTGAAATTATCTCATTTAAAATTTATATTTGAAGCACTTACTTTGTGGTTATTATTTTAATAAAATAAATAAAACAATTTTGTTTTTAACCACTAATTTGATTTATTTTTATTTATATTTTTTTTCCACCGACCGGTTTCAAAGTAAACAAGGTTCTTCGTCAAGGTTTACGTAACGTTACGTAAATCTTGACGAAGAAGCTTAAGAAAGCGGCTACTACTGTGAAAGAGATATTATATGTTATACACAAAAAACAACGTCTTTCCATTTTTTTTAAATGCATTCTCCTTGAATGCAACCCTGGTAGATCGCTGAATAAAATATTTATGTTCCTTACCTATTTTTTACATATTAGATTGAGGATTTTTATATTTACGAACACGCACAGCGCAAAGATCTATATTTTTCTGAAAACCGCCCGTAAATCGGTTAAGCCGTTAAGGAGGAGTTCGGTTACATCACACGTACAGAGGAATTATAAATATAAAGATAATATTAAGTAATGAAAGGAATTATGAGAAGAATAATAATCCCGATTTAATTTAGTTTGAAACCTGTTAGGTAACTGAAGTTTCTGGTAGGTATAATAATGCATTTGCTTGTGCAGATTATTAGGGTATTATTCTGTTATTCCTTACAAAGCGTTTTGTATTGGGTTGTATGAATCTATATAATATTATATACGCACTTACGTACATCTTTAATGCCCCCGGTCCCGAGACCAATGATTGAGATGTATGGCGTAGATTATTACCAAACACAGCTGCCATTTGTGGCTGTTAGGATAACACTTGTAAGCGTATAATAACACTTCGGATTTCTTACATTATTAATGCGAATACACCCGAGACAATAATGATATTCTGAGGAGTCGAAATGAATTGTTTGGCATAAAACGTATGTTTCGGATTGGGCATGGAAAAAAAAACGTTTTCGCTCAAAAACAGTTTATTCGTGTTACCATTTGGGGTTTGCATTGTTACTCATGATTTACCCCGGATTCAATCTGACAACAATGATAATTATCATCATCACGTGATCTCCCTAGTTGGAATATTATGATGTCGACCAGAAGCCAGTGGCGAATGGTGATTTTATTGACAGGTAAGCTATAAAAAATATCATATATTTGTACCTACATAGGAGGTACATAATATAATGTAAGTAATATATATGTACTATACATTGATATTTTTCTGTGGTTCTGTATGATACAACAACTCTCATCCATGAAATCAACTCAAATGATGTAACTTCGTGATATATTATATTATATAGATATACTGTCCATTACTTCAATTAAATAATTCATTAAAAAAAAAAAAAAAAATACCACTATGAATTCAGTCGATATTAGATATTCAATTGAAATGTCAACTGGCCGCATTGTTCTAGTAATTACTAGCGCTAAAAACGGCCGCGTGGAGCGCTATATGTCCTGCAATATGACGCATGAAAGTAATTTTGGTCTTATGTCAAAAGTACCATCTTAAATAAAAATAGTTCTTAAGAAACAATGTTTGACATACTGTTTTCCAAATCAAGAATCTTCAAATAATTTGTGTAATCTGCATGTTTAATCTAGGAGGAAAAACCCGCATTGGGGTTAAGACATTCAAAATATAGTATTGTAATTTGTATGAAAAAATAAGCTGGAATAATCGGCTAGTTTCTTGGCTCACCGCAGGCGCTAGGCGCGCTTTACTGAAATTTATATTCATATTAGGATAAAAATACAAACGTTGGAAATGATTTAAAATAAATGGTAATTATTAATTTGTTTTTCTGTAAATAAAGTTACAGTAAAACATTATTATGATTAGTCAAATATAATGGTAAGCTGCGCATAATCGCTTCTATGCACTGTTCGCCCCTGCCAGAAGCGTCTGGTAAGGTTTTCGAGTAAAGAACCAGCCACTTGGTAAAATATCATATATACCTACTACCAATACAATAATTTCAATTTAGTACTTTAAAATTAACTTACAAGCGATTTTATGCCATAATTTTGGCATAAAAAGTTATATTTCATAGTTTAATATTAAAATACCAGCGTGTTAACTGATTTAATTGCTAAATTTCTTACAAAACAGTCACAATAATTGAAAAATAAACACAGATTGATTTATTAAAACTGCTTTCGCGGAGCTTCCAAAGGTCAGTACTAAGCGCCCGCCTCAAAGGAATCAACAGACTTACAGTTTCCTTTTCCAGAATAGGGAAATATCACGGACTACGAATACCGATCAAAACATATTAAATGGATTTAGGATAATTAATTGTATTTTCGAAATCAATATGGATACTGTGGAGAAACGGTTTCATATATAACTTTAAAAAAGAAATATGTCACTAGGAAAACGCGACATGTTTGGCATTGATAGTTGTGATGTCAAGATTCGTGACGATGTTTTTAAAAAAAAATAAAAGGTTAGGAATAACGTTGAAAATAAACATGAATCGTGACGTATTAGGCGCGTGGCCAATGCAATATGCGGGAATTCAAAATTACAAATTCAAAAATATATTTTATGTTACTAACAAGTCGCAAAAATTTTTTTGTTCTACATTATTTTAAAGACTCCTATAAAATAAAAATATTTAAAAAAAAATGTATTTCCATATTGGTTTGTGGCATTTTTTTATTCATGAGCATTGAACCCATCTCAAAATACTAAGAAACGATTAACAACAAACTAGGGAATTAGTTTAAAATATTTATTGTAGCTCGTAAAAATTTTAGTTAACTTATGGCTGAAGTCATTAGATTTTTTTTAAAATAGGTAAACTGATTATTTAGTTTCAATTTTAAGGAAGCAGTGGTTCCATCCAATCCATGAACGAATTGCGCATGGAGTCTACAAACAGCCTCCAGGTTTCTTTGTCGGCTACTAGCTTCCGTGCATCCTTCGAATTCAGGATTGCGTCCCGTAGTCGAATAGTTAGCAGTGGACGTCCAGGACTAGAGAACCTGGTACCGTAGCCTTTTTGGTGCTATTGGCAACTGGTATATATTACACTTGTTTTATTTTGAAAGTAGATAGAACGATGGCGTGTAAGAATCTATATTATAATTGTAATATATACGAAGGTTCCTCCTCTGATTCGAGTATACCTGGCTAGGTTTATTTACTGGCATTAGTTACTTGGAGTACACGTACGGTGCTAATTACTTAATGGGACTGGCTTGATATATAATACATAATAGTTACACTGTATAACGAACGCCTTCTCCGAATGATGAATGACTTTTTGTTGAAGAAAAACATTGATTTAATGGGCACGAGTTTTACATACAGGTAAAAAACGCCAGAGTTCACTGTACCTAGCTTTCTAGTGGTGTTGATTGAAGATAAGTGTCCTTTAGGGCTCTAGAAAATGTAAATAAAAACACATATAGGAAAGATGCATTTTTAAAATGATTGCATAATACAAAATCTTATGTGGAAAAGAGAGCTGTTACAATAATTGCCTCTTTCATTGGTAAGTAAATGTTAAATCACAATTTTTATCCATGAGATATTGTCAGGCAAGTAGATACTGGATTTTTTAAAGAAAAAAACTTTTCTGGTAACCAACAGCTACAATTATTATTAATAAAAATAATTGATAAAAACAAATAAGGCAATAACTACAGGTTTTCACAAATAACACCGTAGTAAGATAATGTATTCTTAAACGGAATAGTAATAAGCAGTTAATTAAATACACGTTTGAAAAAAAATACCAATTTCTCGGAAAGGAAACTCCCCAAATTATTAGTATTACTCTTAAATAAACATATATTTAATGATTTCTAATTGTATTAAAATTTTGAAAGTTCGCTATAAACATGAATTTTGCTTATAATTAGATGAAACAAGAAGAGTTTGAATAATAGGGTCACTGCTAAGAACTTTTGCAGGAATATAAATAAAGACCTTGGATTGAAATTTACGACAGTCAATCAAACCAGAGGCTATTTAAAAAAAAACATTGACAGGCACCGTAGCGCAGTTGATTAGATGGTTAACTGTGAAACTGACGTCACCTGTTTCGTTCCTGCCAGTTGCAAGAAAGAAATCCAAGAAGGATTCTTTCTAAATTGGTTTGGATGTTGTGCTGAATTTTTCATAACTTCCTTCCTTCTCTATTTCTAAACTGCTCATAAGCCTCTAAAACAGAGGCATACCGGGTTATTCCTTAAAAAACTTGTTTAAAAAAATAAGCTGTTAGCTTAGCTTGCCCACCACATACCGCACACCGCATCTGAGGACATAAGTCTCCTTGGCGGTGCTTGAAATTCTTTTTGGAAGCCACCAGATCTGTATATCCGACAGGACTTATAACAGGGCCACAGATAGTAGCGAGAAGCTCTGTTCGGTAATTATTGAGAAAGGGAAAGGGACAAGACCACAGGATGTGTTCAGAAGATTGGTTAGGATATCCGCAGCAGCACGAAGGGGAGTCAACAATATTAAAAACATTTTTTTTTAAATTAAATTTACCATGACCTGATGAAAACTGCATAGTCAAGAAGATTCTAAGCACAGATGGATTAAAGGAAAAAAAAGGTAACCCTCCCTGAAGGTAATAAGCTGTTAGCTGTAGTAACAGTTCTTTTAGCAAGCAACAAGGAGGATTTGCAACAAATAGTATCTAGAATTGGCGAATTTTCGAATTGGTGATGAACGAAAGTAAGTCAAAAGTAATGGTATTTGAAAAAGAAAGTGAGGTTACTGATTACACAATAAATGTTAGCAACGAATGTTTCGAACAAGTTGAAGAATTTGTGTATCAGGGAAGCATGTTTTCAAGAAATGTAAGACTAGAAAATAACGTTAAAAGGAGAATGAATGCGGGTAACCAAATGAACGGCATACTAAGCACAGTATTGCAAGTAAAAAAGATGTTAATCGAAGCTAAACTAGCAGTACACAATGGAATTTCAGTCCCAACACTTATGTATGAAAGTAAAAAAACATTGAACAGGCAGAGGAAGGATAAAAGCAGAGTGAAGGTTACCAAAATGCAATCTCTCTGACACATGTATGGGAAATCAATGTATGACTAGGTTACCAATGAAGAAATCAGGCGAGACTGCAAATTTGAGTCAGGTGTAATTGATAAGATTAAGAAAGGATCTCTGACATGGTTTGGATATGTTGAAAAAATGGATGACAAAATAATGGTAAAACCAGATAGATATACATATATGGCGAGAATGAACTGTAAAATAGGACGAACACGACCAAGGAGGAAGTGGCATGATCAGATCAGTTAATATCTTAAGTCGGGTCATGTTAAAAGCAGACATAAGCGAAGGGCATGTATGACAAGATATATGAATGTAAAAGAAGCTTGGAAAATACGCCAGAATAGACATGTGTGGTGGTCCATCCTCTCTGTCTACATGGAAATGGCGTAATGAAAGAAGATCTCGATCAGATTAACAGTCGAATTCCAAATAATAATGCATGTAATAAAATAAATAAAACAAATTCGTTTTTAACCACTAATTTATTTTTTAATATTTCCACTGACCGGTTTCAAAGCAAACAAACTTCTACGTAAAGGTTTACGTAACTAATAATTCTTTCCTATTTTATTTTTATCATGTTTACTAAATACTACACGTGGAGCCAATAAATCAAGTCTTCTTTTCCCCAAAAGGGTGGTAATTTGATATGATTATTTTCGAAGCTAGACAGGAGTGACTCCACGTGTAGTATTGAGTAAACATGATACAAATTAAAATCTACTTTGGCAAACAAATTTTTATCGCAGGAGGCTAAACTAGCAGTTCACAATGGAGTTCTAGTGCCAACTCTAATGTATGGGAGCGAAGTATGGAATTGGAAAAATGATGATGAAAATATGTTAAATGCTGTCAAAATGCGATCCCTCAGGTGAATGTGTGGTAAAACGATTTATGGTAGCTGAACAAATGTCGAGATCCGTGAACTGTGTAAGGCTGAGATATGCATTATCGATAGAATCGAGAAAGGGGTGCTGCGTTGGTTTGGACATGTAGAGCGAATGGACGAAAAAACGGCCAAAAGGATCTATGGTGCGAATGTTGATGGATGCAGAAAACGAGGAAGACCGAGAAAGACACGGCACGGTCAAGTCCACATGTCAAAAGTAGGAATAATCGGCGTGTGTGCATGCATGAGAATATGTATGAATGTTGAGGAAGCGAGGTCTGTATGCAAAGATAGAGTGATATGTTGGAAAGAATTCATAAGTTACGTAAACCTTGACGAAGAAGCTTGTTTGCTTTGAAACCGGTCGGTGGAAAAAAAAATAGTGTTTAAAAATAAAGTTGTTTTATTTATTTTATTATAATGTAAAACCACAAAGTTAGTGCTTCAAATACAAATTCTAATAATACATGAGCTTGACAAATTTATTTGAAATGTTTTCACAATAAAATGGAGCTCTTTCTTTTTCGTAATATTTTCATCTATATATTATTGGAAAGTAAAAACAATTGCGCGGGCACTTTCGGGGATGAAAAATGACTTCCGACATCTCGTTTGGTAATCGACGTTAATTCCATAATTTGATCACATTTCTGGAGTATTCTTTACAACGTTATTAGCGCTAGCACTTACTCTAACACGATTTGGGAGGCACAGCCAAACTAATTTATAAGGAGTGAAACATGACTTCGAATTTATGAGCTTTGTGATTTTTCTTGTTGACGGGCCCATTACCAAAATACGCCAATATCCATTATTGCGCCCAAAATATTAAACTCGCATAAAGTTAAACAAAAACGCACGAAATATTATTCTCCGTAATCCTGGTGAGGTAATTACGAACTTTAATTACTATGGTAAATTTTAAACAATTTTCAAAATGGCGTTTTTTCCTTCCGTTAAACCTCTAAAAATATTTTTATCGGAATGTTTATAGTCTCAATAGATTTGTCGGGAAATGAACCAATTTTGAATTATCCCGATCTAATATGATTTAATTGCAGTTCTTTAGAATTATGTAATGATTAATATTTGTTTTTTACATAGTTAAGCCTATTCTAAGGAGGACTGTACCGTTTTTAAAATACAGGTAAACGTCGTTTTGCGCCGGTTTGATTTACGCCGATTTATAATTTCGCCGGTTGGTGCCGGCGCGGCGTGGGATTCCCGGTTCGGCTGACAACATACGACAGTAGGCGCCGCGGTTCTAATAACAGACACACTTTTACACGTTGTCTTATTCTATTTCCGTGTACGCGAGCAGCCTATTGTGTGAGTGAAAATTGTTTTCGAGTTTTTTTTTTGTTGATAAAATGAAATATTAGCGTTCTTATAATATACCCAAATATTTCAATTTTGCTGGCCATTTTTAACGAGTAAATAACTCACTATTAGAAAATGGAAACCTACCTCTGGCCCGTGAGTCTGCAACACCAGTTGTGGTCTCGTGGCTAGCCACGGGACCACAACCCGATTTAGTTAGTTTTTGTTTTGTTTTTAAGAAAAATAAAAAGGTATGATTATTTTTTTAAAAATATTATCAATATTAAAAAAATACAAAATATTTGTAGTTTATGCTATGATTCTGCCGGAAATTTCTGCCACGAATTTCATTAAGTTTTGTGATAAGGAAATATTTGAAGAAAGGATAGGAACATGGAATGAATACCTACATTTAATTTGATCTGAATGTTACAATGTTTTCAACGACGCGCGACGATTCCAACCACTTTTTATCCGAGTTTATGTGATGTCAAAAATGTTGTTTGGTTTTTGTTCTAAATCCCAATCTTCTAATTTTGAATATCTTCTATTTTGATGTTAAGTAGGTACCATAAGGATGAGTCGAGGAAAGGGTGGGAAAGAAAGGTAATCGGCCAGGAATATTATCGATAAATGCTGTTATTTGCTTAACATTGTCTCCATTCTATGTGAATCGTATAAATCACATTGAATCAGTCCAACATCTCTTGTTTCAAAAAGTAGCATGGATGCTTGGACTAGAGAGAGGTAACTATTCATATGTTGATATAGAGTCAATTTTAATTATTTCTAGTCTTCAAAAACGTGGAATTAATATTGACTCCATATATATGTTCGGCATACTAAATGGTATAGTCGATGTGCCATCATTACTGGAATAGATAAAATTCCATATTCCGACTCGTAGGTTGAGAAACAATGAAATACTGTTCATCAATCAGCATAGAACAAACTATGGCCTTAATTCTCCAATTACCTGTATTTGTCGTATTGTTAACTCAAGGCAAGATCTGGACTTTTTTGGTTTAAGTTTACAACGATTTAATCGAGCACTAAATAAACAATCCAGATCTTGTTTTGATGTTCTTAATGTTTATCAATGCTTCTTTTCTTATTTTTTAATGTGTTTAACTCTTCTTATATTGTACTATGAATACCTTATGACTTGTATAAATGGACGATGTCGGTAAATAAGTAAATAAATATATTTAAGTTAATATTAGGAAATTCATGTATGATTTTTGATGTTTGTATTATTTTAAGACCAAATAAAGTAAAAAACATTTCTAAAACATTAAGCATTCTAAGGGCGATAAAAGAGAGGTGCAATTCATGTTCAAAACGGTGAATATTATTACAGGGTGTAAATTGGCCACTTAAACCAGGCAATGACAGATCATGATTCCAGTAAATTTCTAGACTTTGGGATACGGAAGAGCACTTTAGAGAAAGGAATAGCCTGCTTAAAAATGTTCTCCATCTCTGCTGTAATATGCAAATCCTTCATTTCTGCTAGAATATTATCAGAAACCGTTCTTTTTACTCGCTTAGATTGATAATATCGGGAAATTGATGCATAAATTTCAAATTGAAAGACTTTATTTGAAAATAAATGTATCAATCGGCATTTCTTAGGAAAGAAATTGCCGGATATAAATAACATCTTAATCATCGTAATAAAAAATAATTGGGTTAGTTAAGAGTAATTCGAATCTAAAGAAAAGAACTTCCAAAAACAGTACGCAACGAATCACTGAACAAATTCAAAAGCTCGTTTTACATGGGTCAGAAAATAACACGAGATCTTGCGCAAGATTACACCCAATGAATATTGTGTCGTGTAATAAACCAATAATTGGATGAAATCTGTGGTCAAATTTAGAGAAATGAAATCACGTCCAATTTTACTATAAGTATTTGAACCAAGATCTGCGCGCGCATTAAAAATGTGTGCTCAATTGTCGACGCGTATTTGTTGTTGCCTGTGTCGCTATATCTTCGTTCTTATTTGTTTCACTGCAATTTTTCAATTCACAATTGCCCTTTTATCTGGAAATAAATTAAAATCAAAAATTTCACAATCCATGTTATTTTAGAAATGTGATGTTGATTGTTGATCGCAGAATAATAATATCGTAACAGGCAACAGTCGGCTTCGGGCTTCGGTTGTTTAGGATTTTAGGCACCCAGAAATATCCCCCCTCTATGCTTTTTTTATGTTGTTCGGAGTAATCTTAATGTAGGAAATAAAAAATAATCTGTCACTCAAAATATTGCTACCAAAACCACACCAATTAAAAAAAATCCATTGAATATCCAGCCGAAAAATTGGGTTAACACTTTGAACACCGATCGAATACACTTAGAATTTACCCTGTGCCCGGCCCATTTTTGTGAAATTTCATGCTTTGTGAAGGGTTCCTTAAAAGTTTCATAATTATAAAAATATTGGTTTAAATCAATCGAATCTTCTCATATTTATTTTAAACAATTTAATAAGTCATTGTTCTATGATAGTTTTGCCAATATTGGCCTTTATGGAGAGCCACATTGCAATGTTCGCACAATTGGTTATCTTTTTTATGATTATTTGAGTTTATATTGCTTATTATGTTAATGATAAATAGGTTCATTAGATTAATTACGTTTTTACTCTGTTATTATGTTAACTTTGTTGAATTACTTATTTAAATCATGCTTTACTTATTGTAAAATGTTTCCCTCGGCACGGGACACCCCAGTGAGGGAACAATATTCTGTATAAAAAAAGAAAACAAAAATCGTAAAAGTATAAATAATAAATATTCAGGGTCTCACTCCATTTATTGTGCTTTGTATCCCGGTCCCGTGTTTTCACGTGGTTTACCAGCAGCGAAAAAGTACTAATAGAAGTCACCAAATGTCAATAAAATGCACTTTTTTAGACAGCTGGTAAACCACGTGAAAACACGGGACCGGGACACCTCGCGTGGTTATATAATAACGTGTTTACACGGCTCCGGGATAAAAAGTGTTAATTGATACGTTGTTTGTAGCACTAACCTTGTGGTTCATTGTTATATTTTAGAGGTATAAATAAAATAGCTTTGTTTTTATGAACCACTTTTTTATTGTCACAACCAGCTGGTTTCGTTAACTACACGTTACCCTTTCAGGGTTATAAAATAAGTAAACATACATATGTAAAAGAAACAGTAAATAGATTTGTGGGTGTCAGTAAAGATAGGGGACCAACCAAATCGAAATATTGGATTTAAATAATCAAACTCATTAGTTTAGGAATTTTGAATTTCTTGAAATAAAAAAACCGTCAAGCAAAATTGATATATTATGAAGAATAAATTAAACTTAATTTAAAGCCCTGTTTTTAATATTTTCGCAATAAAGTCTAACCCTACCTTAAACACAATTACCCCATCCCCTACCCCTGACCGACCATAAACACAATTACCTCCTCCTCTTCCCTTATCGATACCCACAAATGTATTCAGTGTTTCTTTTACACACATATATATATATATATATATATATATATATATATATATATAGTTATTATATGACCCTGAAGAGGGCAACGTGTAATTGCTGAAACTAGTCGGTTGTGACAGTAAAAAAGTTATTCATAAAACAAAGCTATTTTTACCTCTAAAAAAATATTAAAATTGAATGGTGAAAATTCTGCAATTTAAAATAGTATCAGTTATTTTTCCGATCACTATTTTTGGATACGCACACTGCAGAAACTAATTTTAAGCTTAAATAAATGGTTAATTATATTGAAACATTCTTTGTTTTTAAGATTCGCTAGATTCGAAGTTTTGTTAGATTCGCGTTATTAAGAATTAACGTTTTCCTGCTTTCAATGGCCGTATCACCGTCAGTGCACCTCAGTATATGCACAATATTATCAATTTGTCTATCACATGCAATTATTTTTATGCAATTCTGACGGCGGTGCGGCCATAGGATAAATAAGGTATCATATCTTCAAGTCGATACGTAACATATTATCCTTAATTAAACTCAAACAACTATATTATATTTTATGTAACTCAATTATAACTTATAGCATAATAGGATGGGGAGGCACTTATAAATCAATATAAAAACCTCTCGAATCTGCTAAAAAAATGATTATTAAAATAATTTTTAAAAGGCCCTTCATGTACCCCAGCGTCAAGTTTTTCGAGGAATTCGATATAAGGCAATTATATATATCTAGAATAATTATGTTTGTGAAGGCAAATTATTCTACCGAATTCCAAAAGGTACACTCCCACACTACCAGAAATCAAACTAAAGGATGGGTCATGGGGTCTACCACAAACTCTGAATTCGGGCAAAGAAATTTCAGATTTCTGGGCCCCAATATATTCAATATGTAACCCAAACATTACAAAACCATGACTCGAATTCAATTAAATGAATTTGTAATAAAATGTTTGCTGGATTTAGGTAGAGAAAAATTGGAAAGCTTACTAAAAAACATTATATAATAATAAATGGTATATTTATTGTATAACTTTATAATAAATTAATTAGTAAGAAGTTATTTTATTGTTTATTTTTTCATAAAAATGACTGCCTTAAAATAGGTTGTACCTAGTTAGGCAGACTAGACATAATCCAAAGAAATCTATTACATAAGTATGTATGTAGTAGATAAAGAATTCGTAATTTTTGTTAATAAACCATTATTATTATTATTTCTTAGTGGAGTCCTCACAAGAGAGCTAATTCTGTCAACTATGAAAAGGTCCGTTATCTGTCATGACACCAAAAACATCTACCTGATGCGCATGGTTAAGCGCAATTTTAACTTCAGATACTGCCCCGTTTACACAATTTTACAATTGCAAATAAAATTTTCCAAGATTCAGGACAAGAGTTATTGTACGAAAAACCGCAAAATATCTTGTCCCATTTCCTAACCCATGTAATACGAATTTTATTCTACCTACGTATGTATTAACTAATAAAATAATTTTGTAAGTGGGATAATTTCGAAATTAATGCACTATCTTCATCATACTCGTACAGGAAACATTTATTGCATGCAAATAGGTATCGGAATGGAAACAAGAACGTGTGCTATGTTATTAAGGAATATGAAACATTTTGTATCATTATTTACACCTTCGTATCGAGCTTTGATTTACGGTCACTGATAACGATTGATAAACATATTAAGTTTCTCGACAACCAGTTCGGACCTTAAGATGTTGTATGCATCTTAAGCGCATGCTGTTTAATAGAAGTAAACCAAAACGAAAATTAATACAAAAATATGCTAAAACAATATTTAAGTACTTAATTAAACTACTAGTACTTAACTAGTACTTAATTTAACTCGGAAGAGTCTTAAATACATAAAATAAAGTAATATGCTAATTAAAAATACTTAACTTCAATATCAATACATAGATGGTGCTCCAACACGCTAGTGAATGCTTTCTCATTTAATAAGATATATACAAGAATCAAAATGGTACCAGTGTCGATATTCGCTAATAAGCGGAATGGGGAATGTTGTAAAAAACGTAAAGTGGCCACTCAACCCAGCCAATGACAGGTCATAAGCCCTGTAAACGCTCGAATATCGATAATCCTGAATTGGAAAAAAAAAAATAAAAAATCTACCTCATCTCTGTAGGAATATTGATAAAAAAAAAAACAATATTTAAGTATTTATCGCATTCATTCTCCTGTCTCCTCTCCTTTTTAATGTGTGCTCGGAAGCCTAGGAAGTTAAAGATGCGCTAAATGAACTAACAAACGGCATTAGCATAAATGGACAAATTATGAACAATATCCGATACGCGGATGATACTGTCCTTCTAGCAGATAGTATGGAAAGCCTGCAATTATTATTGGACAAAGTTCACACGGCAAGTTTGAATAAAGGGCTAGAGATGAATATTTCCAAGACTAAATGTATGGTTATTCGGAAAAAGCCACAAACTTTCCCAATGACTTTAAAACTTGAAGCGCAGGTTATTGAGCAAGTTCATCAATATAAATATTTAGGATGCTGGCTGAATGATAAATGGGATCACTCGCGAGAGATCAAAGTCAGAATAGAGATGGCGCGAGACTGCTTTTTCAGGATGCGTGACCTTCTTTGCAGTAGGGACTTTAATTTAGACCTCCAAATGCGCATTGATCGATGTTGCGTCTTCTCAGTACTTTTCTACGGCGTCGAAACGTGGAAACTCACCCAAAACACTTCAAAAAAGATCGAAGCCTTTGAAATGTGGCGCTAAAGGAGTATATTAAAAATCTCCTGGGTGGATAGAGTCCGAAACGACGATGTTCTTCGACAGATGGAAAAAGATAAAGAGGTACTGAAGACCATAAAGAAAAGAAAACTTGAGTACTTTGGGCATGTGATGAGAGGCGAAAAATATATTTATTTACAAGTTTCTACAGGGAAGGATTGAAGGAAGACGCAGTGTAGGTAGAAGGCGCATCTCTTGGCTTAAGAACTTGCGCGACTGGTTCCATTGCAGCACTCAGTCCTTGTTTAGGGCAGCTGCCAACAAAGTAAGAATCACAACGATGATTTCCAACCTCCATCGGGGAGAGGAACCATAAGAAGAAGAAGAAGAAGATTGCATTCATTCCATATAGGCATCGACCAATTAATACACACACGCACCCTGAGCTCTCAAAAATGATGACCCTTAACTGATGCCCAAACTCTCAGTGATGCCCAACGCGTATTATATTTGGTCGTTCTTCGACCAGCTAGGTGTGACGTTTAGAATCGAAACCAAAATGCCTGATTGTGTCATGAAAATGTGTAAAAATCTCTAGGATAAAGATTGTAAAAAGAATGAGGAACTTCAGCCCTACGTGAAATTGGATTCGAAAATGTTTTCTTGCGCGGGGTAAAAATTAGAGCATTAAATTGTACAGGAATGCTTCTTGAAAATGTACAAAAAAAAATAAAATATTTCAATAAAAATGCACTACTTTGAATGACGTCACTGGTTCATATGAATAAACCTATGATATGAGAACTATGGAAGATTTCCGGTCTGCTTGCCGTTTCTGGACCAATGGGAAGAACTGAATGAGAATAAGCGGAAATTAACCTTTGACGTCACACGCGGAGTTATTTTAGAAATACGAAACTTTAAAAAATCGTAGCGCTGATAATACGATATATAAAAAAAATAAAAAAAATTGGCTTAGTTTAATAGTCTTTTAAAAAATAAAAATATTTTCAAAAACCACTGAACTTCCTCTTTATGTGACTTTATGAGTGATTAACAAAGCTTAAAATAATTCGTATTTAAATAAATATATATTATTTTATTGTAAACGTCAAACTTCACCGAGCGGCGTAATTGCGAAGCTCTTTTACTTACAGGGATGCACTGATAGGAATACATTTAAAAAATATATTATTTATGCTATCACCAAAATCCAGCGAAAATAAATAAATGGGTGGAAATTATAAGGAACTTAAGGAAATAATTGGGCTAGGATTCATAAAAAAATGTTGATTGTAACTTTTATATACGAAATATGGGTATCCTCTAATTTTTGGTAGCATATGCATGATTGTTGAATGTAGCCCTGGTATAAATAAACAAACTTAGTAACTATGGGTACGTTTTCGTGTTACTACTTTTTAAAATATTTTATTATATAGGGCGCGTCTATATAGTAATTGATTAATGCATGTAGGTATATTGAATTTGTTGTCAATTAATTTTGGTACCACAAAAAATGACAACGACAAAATGATTGGGTGGTTATTGATCAGGAATTAACGGCGTTTGATCAACATATATGCGAAGTTTAAATGTATTTTTTTTTTTATTTCTTAATATTTTTATTTTTTTATTCCTTAATATTCATATTTTCCGCTTCAAAGTAGTCACCATTGGATATAATGCACTTATGCCAGCGTTTTTTATTTTTTTTGTAGTCGTGAAACAAAGTCGCAGTGGTCAAAATTTAATGAGAACGATGTCTGGGAATATTTTTTTTTTGTCAAAAAATCGCGAGCCGTCAGGCGAGAGCGGGCGCTCCGTCATTCACGCTCTGAAATAATTTTGTAAATTCGCCGACCACACTAAAACGCGTCTGACTAGTTTGTCGTAAACCAGCTACGCTTCCAAAATGGCCGAAAATCGACAGATTAATCACAAACAAGCGTACCATTCTAGGAAAAAAATAGACTATTACCAAACGCAAATATCACTTTTTTTAAACAATTTTAAATTAATAAGGGTCTATGAAATACTGTAGAGTACGTCACGATTCGGTTAAATTTTGAGCTGTGTATGTGACTGTTTAAATTTAAATAGAACATCGTCATGAATCTTGACGTCACAACGGTCCAGGTCAAACATGTCGAGTTTTAGGAAAAACATGTTTTCTTACAATTTAATTTTTAAAAACATGTACGAAAACATTTCTTCACAATATATATATTTTTTTTAAAATCATTAATAGAAAAAAAATATTTGCGCTCTTATAATTTACGCAAATATTTAATTTTGAGGGCCATTTTCAACGAGTTGAAAATAACTCACCAGTGGAAAATGGAAATCAAGTTAGAGTAGAGTGGGATTCGAACCACCGATCTTTGGTCCGTGAGTGAACACTAGCCACGGGACCACAAACAGATTCGATTAATTTAAAAAAAAACAATTATTTTTTCCAAATCCATTTCACATGTTTTTATCGGTATTCGTAGTAGGTGATATTTCCCAAATACGTATTTAAATTTAATTAGAAATTAAAATATTCCGTATATTTTTTAACAAGCCTCATTCTTGTATTATTTTTGAAAACGTGCTTTTTATGTATTAGGTTTTCTCTGTAAAAGCAGAATATTTTTCTCAGTTGGCTCGTTGTTGTTTAATTCCACGAATACATATGTAAATATATGCAGTTAAGCTATAATTCATCTTAAAGCTTCGGGTCTTTAAGCTGGAAGCGTTAAGCCAACGCTGCTTGTTTTACGCAGATACATATTTATTACAAACACTCAAAAATAATTAAAATGGAGACAAGAATAAATTGACTTCTTTGGTATATGATATTTTTCTATTGAAATCTTACTTATGGTCTGAATTAATCTTGACTGAAATATTACTACTAATAGATAAAAATATCCGAATGAATTATTCATGATTTGAATAAATGTACTTAATCTATTATTTGTCAAGATTGAGAAGCTTAAGAATAAATAAGTAGCTCGTGTTGTTTTTTACTATATGACGTAAATGTTGAGAAAATATAAAAAAACAGCATTTTCAGGGCGTAAGTTTCTGTCATGTCCAGTCGAGGCGGAATAAATTTTAGTGGATAAAATGTATTTATGTATGTATTAAACAAACAAAGTGGAGACATACTGTGCGATTAAAAAATGAAACAAAAAAAAACATTATTTCAACAATATTTTGAGATTGTCCAAATTTTTGTAGACAAGTCATTGGCTGGTTAAAATGACAGGTCTTAAGCCCTGTAGCTGCCTAGACTTCTATGTTACCCTCTCTAAAATGTTCTTCATCTCTGTTGTAATATGTTAATATTAATAGCTAACCGGGGAGTTGAATCCAGTCCTTGTATACAAAAATTTGGACAAATTCAAAATATTGATGATGAATCCACCTAGTCCATGAAGAAGTATAAAAATTGAAAAAAATAAGATTAATCTCACCCGCATAAATAAAAGTTTCAGCTCTTTAAATTCACAAATATCAATAGATGAAAGAGTTGAAGGAATACAGATGTTCGAATATGGGCAGAATGGTGAATGTTACACAGTATGTAAAGTGGCAACTTAAACTAGCCAATTACAGGTCATAAGCGATGTAGATGACTAGAATTCTATGTTACCTTCTCTTAAATGTTTTTCATCTCTATTGTAATATGTTAATTATCATTATTTCAATTAAAAAGCTTCAATAATAAAATAAAAAAATTGATAACAAACTGATAAGTTTTTAACTCATTTGAAAACAATTTGACAAAAACGATTACTATTTTATTTATTAAAAAAAAAAAAATTTTTTTGTCACGTTTTCTCTATGTTATTGTTTTTTATTTACCAAAATATTCATAATTTATTGACATATTCACGTAAATGTGGAAAGAAGTCCCAACAACATGGAATTAAGTACTGTGATGAGTTTATTTTTTTGTTTTTTTTTACAATATTTAGTTGGGACGAATACTACAATAATACAGTTTAACAAAACGTACAAAAATAACACATGGCAGATCAATATAAAAACAATGACACACATTTAATTCACATCAAAATAATAAACTTAAATAATTGAAAAATCATTATGGAATATCCAACTTATATCCCCCAAGGAAAATTCAGTCTTAATATATATATATATATATATATGGTTGGATAATTTATATAGCGCCATTTTTGTGAAAATCACCTCAAGGGCGCTGTACAATTAATAAATATCCCAGTACGTCTTGCAGCTACAGAGCGCATGGACGGTTGGGATTCTAGTTCCTCGTTTTCAATTAAGATCAATAAAAAATTATAACAGTTAGGAGCTAGATTACAGGACGTCTTGCAGCTACAGAGCGCATAGATAGTTAGAAATTTAGCCCCCATTTACACATTTTAAAAATTGACAAATAAATTTAGTGTATTAATGATACTAAAAAAAATAAAAATAGTATAAATAATAAAAATGAGTAAGATTACAACACGTCTTGCAGCTACTAAGCGCATAGACGATTGGAATTCTAGACCCCATTTAAAAAATTTAGGTATTTTTAAGTTGGTATATGAAAGCTAGATAACCAATCATCGTGCAGCTACAAAGCGCATGGACGAGTGGAATTCTAGCAAAGTTAGAATGATATCAATAAATTTATAATAAATAGAGCATAGTAGTAAGTTTGTCAAGTGTTCATGCCAAGAACTAAGCAATAAAAAACTAAATAAATAAAGCACTGTATCAACTCCATGGTTAACAAAGGGAGATAGATGTCCGAAGAGAATAACCCACTCTTGATAATTTATTTTATCCTTGAGAAGTTAAAACGCTTTTCCAAAATATTTAACACTCTCGGTATGATAAAGGAGAGTGCCTTGATGAAAAATCATGCGGGTTTTAAGTATTACGCAATGAACTTTCTGGGAAAACCTCGTCCGAACATTTCGACCTCCCTTTTTTATGAATGTTTTATTTATTTTTAATAATGTATGAAATTATATTTTATTTTTTATATAAAGAAAAGAAAAAACCCTCAGAATTGCGAGACCGGCTTGTCACTAGGTTTTTTTCCCTTTACAGAGAAAGATGTACAGCAAGTTATGTAAATTTTTGTAGACAAGGACTGGATTCAACTCCCTGGGGAGCTGTTTATATTAACATTTTATAACAGAGATGAAGAACATTCAAGAGAAGGTGATATAGAAGTCTAGGTATCTACAGGGCTTATGACCTGTCAATGGCTGGTTTAAGTGGCCACTTTACACACTGTGCAACATTCACCATTCTGCCTATATTTGAACATCCATATTTCTTCAATTCTTTCATCTGTTGATGTTTGTGAAGTTAAAGCTCCCCAGGGAGTTGAATCCAGTCCTTGTCTACAAAAATTTGGACAAACTCAAAATATTGTTGATAAATTACCTGGTCCATGAAGAAGTATAGAAATTGAAAAAATAATATTTTCAGGCGTTGCCTAGGATGTAGGTGAAATAATTCAATTCGATGAATCTCACCCGCATAAATAAAGGTTTCGGCTCTTTAACTTCACAAACATCAACAGATGAAAGAATTGAAGGAATATGGATGTTCAAATATGGGCAGAATGGTGAATGTTACACAGTGTGTAAAGTGGCCACTTAAACCAGCCATTGACAGGTCATAAGATGCCTAGACTTCTATATTACCTTCTCTTGAATGTTCTTCATCTCTGTTGTAAAATGTTAAAGTTATGTAAATTAATAAAACGGTGTAATCAATACTAAAAACTAAACGTATTTTTTAAATTATAAGAAAATGATTGGAAAAAAAAAAAAATTTGAATCAGTAAATATAAACTAGAAATTAGTATCAATGTTAATGTATTTTGTGATTTGCCATGTATTTTTTTATAATGCGGCTGATTTAAGCTACATACACTATTTAGGGTTGGTTGCATCTAAAATAGATGAGTTAAATTTAAATAACAGTAACTTTACTTTGTGACTTATGGACTTTTTACTTCTAAACTTTTTCTTACGTTATCAGAAGTCAAAGAAAACTCCAATTTAAGTCCACTTTCATTCTTCATTTTCATAAATGACGTTACTAGCACAGTACCATGTTCACGAGCTCTGTTGTTTGCTGATGACCTAAAACTGTGCCTGGACTGCTACTCTAAACGCTCTCGCGGCCGTAAAAAACATTTTTTTGCATCCGCAAGTGCGTTCAGAATAGCAGCGCAGGAGATTTCCATTTTAGATGATTGCCGACTTCTCCATATTTAATAAGATTTGGGAATTCAGAACCGACTAAATTCTAATGTATCTAAACTTTTTTCACGCAGTATTACTGTATGATAACTCAAGTGAACTGTCACTGTCAAAAACTTGGGCCCCTATTACAATGGAAAGTTAACTGAGTTATCTTCGATTATCTATAAAGAAAAACCGATTTTTGTCTACGGAATTTTTAGTATCTTAATTGGTAACCTATAATTAAACATGTTTAGAAGAAAAAATGTATGCATCATAGAATTAAGAATAGTCCAGAAACCGTATACGCACATCGAACAGAAGGCGACTCAACTACTTATAAATGAGTAGGTTTACGTTTTGCTCCATTAGTTTCTTTGTAGACGTCGCTCAGTACGCAACTCCTGATTTGAATTCAACCATGCCGTGTTCTGTCATTTTAAAGTGTAGAAATACTGCTAGGATCATAGAGGAACAGGATGCAACCACATTTCACGTGTAATTAGCAAATGAATGTGTATATAACAAATGCATGACTTAAAAATTGAATTATTTTTCCATCTGTCAGATTGTCGAAGAAACAAAATGGAAATTTCGTTAGTATTGCCAGGGTAGTAATTTTTTTTACCCTACTTTGCTCATTTAATGATATAATTAATGAAAATTGGATCTTGGATTAAACAACTCTGTGGTAGACATTTGACCGACATTATCTTCAAAAAATCAAATATTATTTGACATAATATAAAAATACCCGTTTTATGTACATTAAAATTTGTTTTATATTTTAAGCTTAAAGCTCTTTTAAAGTTTAAAGATTTTTTTTCCCCATCAAGCAACATTACGCTGTGACCTCACGAATGCGCGCGGCTAAAGTAGCTCATAGTGGGGGAATTATTGGACACAGTCCTATGTATTCAAATATGATTCTACGCTCCTTCTGGACTATTCTTAATTCTATGGTATGCATATTATGAGTTTTATACAGAAAACTTAATTTTACTTAATAGATAAAATTTAAGACAAATGTGACCTTCCCATTATAATCGGGGCCCAGGGATTTGAAGCTAAACTAAATTCTCATATACGCACTGTCTGTGACAATGTGCCCAAAATGCGGGGTTTTATTCTCAGAATAGCTAAAGAGTGTTTGTGTAATGCTTAAAAACGCATCAAATAAATTCTGTAAAATAATATCTACAACATTAAATGATAACACGTTACCGAAATTATTTTTACATAATCTTAACCATACTTTAATTGAACCACGATCCGTCAATAAAACACAATAAAATATAAATAAAACAAAGCGAGAGATCGAGGATTATTTTTAGTTTAGTCTTGTTACAGGTGCGTCGTTTAAATGCTACAACCCATTAGAATTGAAACGAATTCAATTGAATAACGATGAGAAATAATAATTGTTAGTCGGTTTCGTCCTGCCCCTAGCCACAATTCTTTGTATATATTGTTCAGAGATTCCCAAAATGGGTGACGCTGACATCAAGGAATATTGGTTGTACGATCACACATGGACCATGCTATAATCACAAAACGTTTTGTATATTGGCGGGCCCTTTGCCTAATGTAAATTTGTTCCGAATAACTAATAAAATAATAAGAGTAATTTATTTAGTTTTAGCTACAAAACGTGTACCAGAGAAAAACATAGATATGTAAATTGATTGATATGGAAAATGGGATTAAATACAGGGTAAAAGAGGGGTGATTCAGGAAGAGAAAGGAGATGGTTCTTCAGGCGTGACCGAGCTACTGTAGAAATATATTTGATAGAAGATGGGAGATAATTCCTCAGTCGGACACTATATGACTTAGAGAAGAAGGAATGTTGGATGGGAATAACGAGGGTGTTTTGAAAATAAGAACAAAGAGGCTAACCATGAACTGATAAGCGTTGAAATTTCTTAGGTTCAGTGAACAGAAGTGAGAGGCTACGATAGTATCTCCGGTGTCTAATTTTGAATCAATTCAGTTGCCTACGGTAGTCAGATTATCAGATATCTGTTTTATTAAATTTATATAAAGTAATCCATTCTATGTTTGACACCCCTGCAATTTTATCATTTATTAATTTTAATGTACCGAAAAGGACAACTCGGCAAACCTACCAATACTGTGGCAACAATACTTCGACATCATATGGTAAAAATGCAGTCATCAATAGACTTCACAGTCTAGGCAATGAGTACCAGGACGTTGGTGACTCATTTCACATGAAATTTAGTACATATAAAACGGCTCTTCTACTGTATTTCATTGGTAATAGTTCTAGATAACTATATGTTACTTTTGTTAAAAATTGTTTAAATTTCTCTATTATTGTTTTTTTTTCGTTTCTTTTCTTGAATTTATTTATAAGTACTAAATATTTCTCTTCATCATTTTTTTCTTACATTTTTATTTTTATACATAAACATATACTATTTACCTAAGTATAAGTTTTAAATAATAATACAGATAATTATTTTTATTTTTATCATTTAATGTTATTCAAAATAGTTTTTATTAGTTTTTTTTTTTTTTTTAACTGGTTCAAAGTATTTCTAATACCAAATTATGATTTTTTATGGATAATTCTTTAATTGGTAATATTTAAAAAAAATATAGTTCTTTTTTTTAAGACTTTCTTAATTTGTTAATTAATAATATTGTTTTAAATGCTCTGTATTACTTATAATTATGCTTACATGTATGTATATTTAATTGTATTTGTAACTAATATGTAAAAGGCACTAAGTGCCATTTATTTCAATAAAATAAAATAAAATATGTGGTCATATTTTAGACACTAAATATTATTTCATTTATTTTTAATACCAAATCAATAATTTTACTTATTGCTGTACAAGAAAGGAAATAAATTAACGTTTTATTTTACAGGTTATGATCACAAACAGACACATTATTGTAAATTATTTGATTTTATTTACATAATCACACTTGACCTAATAATTTATATTTTTTAAATAAACTCAAATATAAAATAATTGTTATCATATTTTTATCAGCAACTTCTATAACAGTTGGTATTAATGCCGGGATACCCAAAAATTTACCAAATATTCACTAATAATAATTACTAATTACTTTTAAAAAATATTTAATACCCACAGAGCAAAAGTTGGGTAAAAGATAATATATAAATAACGCATCCGTGTACAGGTATAATGTGTTCAGGGGAAAAACGCAAGTTTTTAGACACTTCGAGAAAAATTCGTTGAAAGCATTTTGTTTGATTATGAACAGCATACAAATGAAATAAAGTACAATAGTTTTTCCAGGTAAAATTTATTGCAATATGGATATTCTTACCAAAGAACGAATGTGTTAAAATAACGAACGTGTTAAAATACGAGTACAAATTTTACTATAAACATTTAGAACAAAATATGAGACTTCTTACTATATTTCAAGCAAGATATTTCAACGTGAAGAAAAAGGCTTTAGAAAGGGGAATGGAACAGGAAGATTTGGAAGCCCAGGACTATCGATATTTTATAGTTTATTCGGTGTCCGCCCAGAGCATTGTTGATTGTGTGATCCGCCCGTGGCCGTCTGTGTAATATGTCCGCCAGACACCTCCGTCCGGCTGCTGATCGCCTGATACCAAATTAATACTTAATATTTATCGTCCTAATCCATTACCATTGCCGCATTAACGAGGAGGGGTTTGGTTGCCGCTTGATTTATATTCCTCGTGCCCTGGTACGATCTGATCGGACAGGAGAGCACTCGGAAGTTGCAGGATCAAGTCCACCGCGTCCTCGGAGCATCATTGGTGACTACAATGTATCTGGATCGCTAAACCGAAGTTGAGAAAAATAACAAGAATGCAATAAAGATAATAGAGATTACAGACAAAATATTTTAACGTACAAAAATAATATCGGAAAATCAACTGGAAACAATTACATAAGCAGGCTCGACCTCAGAGGTGATCCGATGACCATTGTAAGTTTTTCTTTGCGCATCTAGGTACAAAGTTCTTTAATAGAGTGCTGGAAATGATACAATAACTCATTGATTTTTTTAGCCAAGTTGCTCAATATGAAGTCAATGAATCTACACAGGAAGAAATTACGGAAAATTGCATGAAAATTGTTTATACTATTTTCAATGTAACTTTTGCAACAAATCTGATAAAAAGTTAGGAAATCATTCGATTACGAAAATTTCTATACACGTATCGGTCATTGAAATTTAACTAGAATTTAAATATTTACAATTAGAATATATTATCATTTTCAAAAAGACAAAAAAAAACATTAAAAAGGGTTTGAAGGAAAATATTTTGACTATTTTATTTTATAGGCGATTATTGAAGGTGAATTATTTAACAAAAAAATTTCGAAAAATACAAAAAAATGTGTGATTCATAATAGGCTAGTGTCGAAGTTTGCACCCCGCTTATAACAACTTTATTTCCATTTTCTTATATCGATTTATTTACAACTCCAAAATAAGTTTGAGTAAAATATTATAAGAACGCAAATATTTCTTTCTTATTAAAAAAAATACTAAATCAATTTTTTTTTTCTTTTATGAAGTTTTTGATCAATTTTTTAACTTTAAATAATAAAAACATTTTTCACTTAAATACTTTGTCTTTACACGAGAATCAACGTACCTAAGTAATGTGTTAATTTCAACAGGCAACGGTCGAAAAGTAACTATAGTTTGTTAAGGAAATATCACTATTTTAGCAATTTTAAAGTAATATCGGTCTATGAAATACTGTGGAGTAAAAAAAAAAATTTCACTACATATAAGTAGCATAAAAAATGTTTTTTAATTTGTAATTTTTATTTCCAGTGAAAACGGTCATTGCATTGGCCACGCCCCTAATACGTCTCGATTCATGTTAATTTTAAACTTTGTAACCGTTAAAATTTTCATAGAACATCGTACGAATCTTGACGTTACAATTATTAATTACATATCGCGTGTTTCTAGGAGCAATTTTTTTTTCTTTTTTAAAGTTACGTATAAAAACTATTGTTGAAAATATTTTCTACACCCATTTCATATATTTTTATCGATATTTGTAGTATTGGTATTTCGCTATTGTATTAAACTTTTAAGTACCTTTTTTACTAAAAAGCTCACATTTGTGTACTTGACATTCTATTTTAAAGGATTGAAATAAAATAAAACAATACTTGTAACGTAAAAAAAATATATATTGTAGATCAGAAAATTTTCTTTAGAATATGGTGTAATTTTTACATTTTTTTTTTTACTTTTGGTTTTCATTTTTAAATTAGAAAAAAACCGACACAACTTATGTTAACACCTCATCATATTTAAAACCAACAGTTTTTATATATTGACATTCTCTGATGGTACAAATTTTTACCCCAATGTTTTTCGTCTATGGAGTTAAAAAAAAATGAAAATACGTAATTATTTTCAAGCTGTAAACAGCATATCTATTTCAAAAATAAAAAGTTCGAAAACTCAACTAAAAATAGAATGTTTTTTAAAAATAAAACAGTCAAAGCGTTATCAACATTATTTAGCGATCAAAGAAGATTCTTTTGTCCTCGTTTGTCAGTGCCGTCATACTAATAATGCAGGGTAAAAGCTAAACGATAATGACGGTAAATAAAACATTTTAATTTGGTATGTTAAATGGTCCTTAACTGTGGTATCTTAATTGTCATCAGGCGGCCACTCCCAACAATTTTATTATTATTATTATTAGAGTCCGGAGAATTAATTCCCTACGAACTGCATCCGACCAATGCCAAGGAAGGCGGAATTATTTATTGCTTTATTACCAGACGGCGGAAGTGCACAAAATGGCGAACAAATGCGGCCGGCACAATAACATTAAGACTTTAATTCAATAAATCGTTTAAGCCCTTAAAATAATATAGCGTTCGAACACAGCACTTTAGCTTTTGAAGTATCGAGTCAATTATTGCAATGGTATCTACGCAGGTCTACAATGAATAAAATGACTTGTCCGCGGTCTATTAAACGCCGCAGTGAGACTTATTTTCGGAATCCTAAGTTCATATCACTCCACGACTTCGGGGGAATTACACTGGTTACGTTTTCCACACATACAAACTCTGTTGGCTGAATATTTAAAAGACCTACGCATTCCAGGTGAGCTGACAGACGTCTAAGGCTTAGATAAGCTTCATCTACAGCGATAGGAAAGGTTATGCATTTGCGGTCGTGGGCCCTATGGCATGGAATACTCTCAGAGTAGAAGTGCGAAACTGTGAGAGTGAAGTGATGCTTCGGAAAGAAAACTTAAAAACCAACTGTTCTTGAAACCATTGAATAAATCATCTGATAAAAAATCGATTGTTTTACTTAAATGATCAATTTTAAGCCAAATTTCAATAAATATTCATCTTTTTCTTTCTGTGCCATCTCATCTCATCTAACAGGTCTCCCCAACGTTGGCGATCACTCTAGAGTAGGCATTCCGGTCCTGCGCCAACTGGATCAGCGCCTCAACCCCGCGCATTCCCGTCCAGGCGTCCAGTCGCAGATGTTTCTCAGCCAGGACACCTGTCGCCTTCCAACTCCCCGCTTTCCCTCGATTTTCCCTATCATGATTCGCTGTAGAAGCAGACTCTTGCGCATATTTGTGGAAGCAAAATATGGCCCGGATACGCGAGTTTTTTCTGTTTTATTGAGTAGTTATTCTTCGGCACTGGCTCGTCTCAGCACCTGCACGTTGGTCACGAAATCTGTCCATGGGATTCTCAGCATTCTCCGGTGAAGCCACATTTCAAAACCCTCTAATCGGTTCATGGAGTTCACCTTGAGAGTCCACGTTTCAAACCCGTAAAGCAGTACTGACCACACATAGAACTTGACCATCCTCTGTCTCAGTTTTAAATAAAGACTGCTGCAGAAGAATGATTTCGTGTCATTCAATGCCGATCGTGCTATCTCTATTCTGCACCTAATTTCCAGATCAGAAGTGATTTGACTGCCGAGGTATTTAAAGTTAGTCTCTCGATTGTTTGACCATTCAGTCGCAACAGGGCATTATTATGAGGGTTTCGGCCGAAGCCAAAATTATTATTTATTGAATGTATTTGTAAAACGCTCATATGAAAATGGCGTCGTGTAAATTATGCGCAATAAAAATAATGATTCAGGCCCATCATAACAACTACAACAGACTCTACCGCCGTTTTTCCGTAGGGGTAGATATATTTATTTATTTAATGAAATAAAAAAGTTACATGTTAACAAAAAAAAAAACATAATAAAGCAAAAGTACAGAAACAAAAAATGAAACGAAATACCACACCAAAAAAGAAGTAACCTCTTGTGCTTGCTATAGGATTACAATTTTAATAATTGAAGTACAAAATATACATATATCTCAAAAATAAATGAAGGTATATGTTTTTTTTATAAATAAGTGCATATACATATGCATGTAAATGCGCATGCGTACGCACGCATGTATAAATATCCACACGTATGCACGCACACGCAAACTCACTCACACGCACATACACATTCACCCACATACAAACTATAACATGGTGAAGAAAATATACAGTAATAATAACCTCGTTTTTTTTGTTCATTTCAAAATTAAAATAATTAATTTAAAAATAAATACAATCCTATTTTATAGTTGAGACGTTGTCTACCTTTAATAATTTAATATAAATGCAGGTACTGAATCAAGTCTTAATGTCAAGAGTATTTTTTTAATTGAAGAGGTTATGGAGTAATGGGGTTAAAATTCGATAATTTTCTTTTATTTTCCGAAAATTAGACAGAATTTATTTTGTTAATATATTATTTCATATACTTTCTGAATCATTTCAAATGTTTCACAAGGTAGGCGGAACATATTTTCACACGTAATAAGTCACACCTAATAATTTCTTGACCCAACGCACCATTACTAATCACAAACCAAAGAATTGAATAATTAGCATTAGCATTCATAACAAAAAATGCTAGTATTAGCAGAATATGCTAATGGATGATGATGCTAAATTTCATGAAAACGAAAAAAGCAGCTAGGAAAACTAGCAGGTTAAAGAATTAGCAGTAGTCTTTAAAACTTTTTATATGTTATCTTAATCATATCAGGAATTAAACCCGAGACGTCATGATGGTAAAAAAACGTGCCAATAATGAAAAATTAAATAAAAAAGTAGACGGGAAATCACAAGGATTTAAAAAAGACCCTCATGTTTGATACGCATGTATAAAAAACTAAAGATTTATTTATTTTATGTTATTTATTTTTTTAATTTTACAATTAGCCCAGGGGGCATTTATAAAAATTATACAGGTAAGTAAAAACATAGTAAGTAATAAATTTAAAAATGAACAACAGTTTTTTTTTGTAAACATGTAGAAACAAAAAAGCATGCTGAAATTCAAAATAAAAAGTAAAATTTTGCATGGTAAAAAAAAAAAATTGAAATAAGAAAAATGTTAGAATTGAAAAGCAAATTGTAAATCACTTATAAAGAATTTAAGCAAAAAAAATGGTGTTAACAAATTATAGTTAAAACAAATAATAAAAATTAGTTTCCACTAAGTATATATAAGATAATAATATAATTAAATTAATTTCGGAGAGAGATAAGATAATAATTATACACATCAAAAACAGAGAAAAAATAGCAAAAAAAATAAAGTTTTCTTACGACTTTAATAATTAGTTTTAAACAATGCATTTAAGAACGTTTTAAAATGATTAATTGTGTTAAAAATGTCTATATCACAAGTAAATTTGTTGGCTAACGAATGTAAACGTGGAATCGGAGAGTTTCGTCCAAAGTTAGTATCTACGTATGTAGTTGCAAACAACTCCGTACTTCTAGTGACTCGATTCGGTATTTTGAAGTTAATAAGATTCAAGAGTTCACAACAATCGAGCTCCGAATTTAAAATTTAAAATAAAAAAGGTCATTTATTTTTCTACGATCTTCTAATAAAATTAATTTGAATGTGTCTAATGCATACGTGTAATTTATGCTATCTAAGGGACTATTTCATTTAAAATTTACGAATCTCAAAATTTTTTTTGAATTCTCTCTATGTTCCTAATGTGTAATTTATACTGAGGAGACCACACAGTGGAATTATAATCTAACTGACTACGAACTAGTGCTAAATACAAAATATTTATTACTTTAAGCGAATCAAAGTCTTTGACAATGCGAAGCAGAAGACCTAAAGTTTTCATGCTTTTGTTAGTTATGTTGTTAATATGGTTAACGAAATCTAGTTTTACATTAAACATTAAACAACTATACCCAGGTCTCTTATTTCGCTCACCCTTTCGAGCAATATGTCATTTATAGTGTAATCATAAATAAAAGGGTTTTTTTCGACAGAAAGTAATTGATTTGCACTTACTTACATTCAATAAGAATTATTTTGTATGCACTAACTATTTGGTTTGTTTAAGTTAAATTAAGTTAAACTGAAGATGTTAAACATATGAAATATATTTTAACATGATTAATGTTGAAAACATGTTTAACATGCAAATCATCACAGTTTAAACTTGTTTCACATGTTTGAAATATTTAACACGTTTAACATACTTAACACATTTAACACACTTTTAACATTTAAAATGTGATCATATTAAATGATCCCCTGGTAATCCCGTGGTAAGTGTTGCGGACCTGTGGATCAGAGGTCCGAGGTTCAAATCCCACTCTTCCCCAACTTAATTCCCATTTTCAATAGTGAGTTATTTACAACTCGTTGAAAATGCCCCCAAAAATTAAAATATTTGAGTAAATCATAAAAACGCAAATTTTATTTTTATTTAAAAAAAAACACGCTGAACAGATTTAATACATTTAACGTGTTTAACCGGTTAAACATAATAAACGTATTAAACAAGTTTAAGAAGTTTAACATGTTTAGCAAGTTATCAATGCTATTTTCATTAGTATGCGAATGTATATGTTTTAAATAGCATTAATTTTCATCACTGACTCCCAGCAATATTATGCTTTGGTATAATAATACTTACGTTTGATTAATTAATCACTGATATAAGTTAAAATACTACTTGTTTATTATTGCGGGGCGTTCTACAACATTGCTTTCAGCAGACGTGTGCAATTTCAACACATTTCGCAATTCAGCAGATTAATTAAAATTAATTTTAATACTATTCATGATTATTCATATTTTCTTGTTTATTGTGTGCGAATAGTGCTCGCAAATGATTTGATAAATTAAAATTGATTTATTATAAATTATTTGCAAATCTCGTCATCAAGTTTCAAAAATCAACGCTACTATAGTTAAATCTTATTAAATTGATGCAATTTTGTACGTGGTCCTTGTAAGCTTTTGAAAGGGGATTATGATCTAGTTAGTCAGGAAGTGTTTTATTACTAAAGTAAATTTAAAGATTAATATAGATAAATTTTAAATATCTTTGTGACCAAGAGTACAGTTCTGTGAGTGAAATAGGCAAAACCCTAGAGGAATATTTTAAAGGCTCTCGTGTAAAAATCATGGAAAAGTAAATCGAGTGGAGATAAGTCCTTATTTTTGTATAGTTTTGCCTACCTAGTTGGATAAATTTAGTCCACGTTCCATAATTAATTAAAATTTAAAATTGTTTTTATTTATATTTTAAATAGGATACTGTGATAAAAAGTGCCCACTTTAAAGCGACTATATACTCAAATTAATTCCAATTCAAGCAAAAAATGCTCGCTTGAAGATGATTTTCATATGGCGGTTGACAATTACCAAGACGGTATGCTTAACTTTTGTCTGTATTTATCTACCGAGGTATTACACAGCCGGCTCTTTGAACGTTTCAACACAAACACTCTGGAAGATGGTAAATCAAATGGAAAAAATATTTTAACCAAATGTATTTTTTACGGTGGAAATATTTTTACGACTAGATGCTCTTAAAAGTTAATACGGTAGCATTTAGCAACTGCATCGAACAATTCGGATATAAAACTGACAGTTGTCAGAATTTAATTCGACTTTTTCCTTATTTCTCTATTGTATTTTAATTAAGCTTTTATTAAACAAATTGGCCACCTCAGAATGATTCAAACATTAAATAAATTGTAACTAAAGCAAAAAATGATCGGTGGATGAATTTTTTTTTTTTTAGGTGTGCTGAAAGGTACTAGACCCTTCGATACATACCTATGTACCTACTTCAAAATTTAAAAAGGGGGGGGCGGGGGGTGGTAGTGTATCTTCGTAATCACCCGGGAGAATTTGTCTTAAAATATGAAGGTGTGTCACTTTAGTACGTGTATGTTGTATGTGTACCGGAGTGTACGCAACCCCACGATACACATCGACGTACCTACCCAAAACTTGAAGGTGGGGTTTCGGTAGTGTATCTTCGTAATCAGGATTAATTTTTATGGTGAAGGTTTGATGTCCTTAATTCCCCATTTTAATTGCGTCCTTGAGTTCGATTCCTTACAGGTTGTTTGCATTGTAATACTCCATTGTTCCTGGACTGGCACCTGAAACGTAAGACTGGTCACCTTGACGTAACAGATTATCAAAATACAACGCATTTGATTTACCGCAGTGCCATATGCACGATTTGGTGCGGAAAGAGGAGTAATAATGATGCAAAAAACATATTAATGTGATTTGTTTCAGACTTTTCTTATATAATTTAAGAAACATTGTTTTCATGTAACATAAAGGCGTGTCAGTAAGTAGGTTTGACGTTTTTTTTTAACTTTTAAAAGACTATGATAAATAATTCTTTTGCACGCCGTGATGTAACATCGTTTAACCACAAGCAAAAGTTGGAATATTCTATAGTTCAGAAATATGAAAAAAAAACATGGAGACATCCTGTTAAATATTTTTTTTTCTATAATTAATAAAAATAAACATTTGATTTAGCCTTGTTATAGAAACAAACAAAAAACATAAATACGCCGGTCGTCTTATATGCGTGCGCCCCTCATCACTGTCAATAACCAACGAAATCTGATTTACACAAACACCGGCCACAGATAAGCGTCTCTGTCTTTCTTGTTATGAGTTCTATCTTCGTGCTCTCTCTTATACATAATATGTATTACTGTATTGGCGTCGCATTCATTCCTTGCATCGCAAGGATAAATATGTTTTGTAATAAAATCCTGTATAGTTTTACTTTTTAAATCCGGTGTGAAAATGTCCATTCGAAGATTACAAAAATACTACTTCATCATTAAAAAAAATAAGAGAGGTATATCAAGTCTTGCATCGTTTGTAGACTAGTGTGACATCACAGCCACACAAGAGTTAAGTATTAGTTATTATTCATTTACTTATTTAATTTTTCGTACAGTAATGACAATAATCTGTTTCAACTAATCAATAAAATCATCATCATTTCATCATTCGCGTTTGCCTACCATGCAAGAGTCCTCGTGTTCGATTCCCGGCATGGTTGACATGAAATATTTATTTGAAATTGTGTTTTCACTTTAGAATATTTCATATTCCCGGGACTGGTACCTGAAGCGTAAGACTGATCGTCTTACCATCATGTAACAAAAATGATTAAGATACGCAGTGATTAGGGTACCAATGCAGTGCCTTATGCACCATTAGGTGCATAGGGCACAGAACAGCGTCTCTGTCTTCCTTGTTATGAGTTCTATCTTTGTGCTCTCTCTTATACAGACGTATTGCTGGATTGGCGTCACATTCATTTTTCGAATAGCAAGGATGAATAATTTTTGTATTAAAATCCAGCATATTTATACAAATTTGACTTTTTAAATCCGGTTCGAAAATGACCATTGAAGCTTACAAAAAATACAACTTTATAATTAAAAATAATAAGAGATATATCAAGTGTTTTTTTTCAATCGTATTTTAAAAAAAAATATATATTTTTCAATAATATTTACAAAATAGTCTTAAATGAAAGTCCTGCTGAGTTGCGTACCTACAACTCGTCAGCATGGTCTTATAAATTGCGTCGATTATTCACACTTAACCTACATTAATAATAATTTTACTTGAAAAACATAATATTATCAAAAATTAAAAACTATCACTAATACAAAAAACTTTTTTCTATTAACTATAATTTGAGCAAACGTCTCACTCCTGTATTTAACTCAATATTTTTTATATTGTTTGGTAACATGTTAAATATTTTAGGTATACTGTATTGCAGTGTCCTTTTGCCACATTTATTGCAGCTAGCCCTTCCATACTAGTAAACCTGGTGTTGTAATTATGTACCAACTTGTGTTTATACTCGGAGTGCGACGCATGCTGACAAATTAATTTGTACCAAAGTAGAGCCCTAACAGATAATTTATTAACAGATTATACATCAATGATATTGAAATATTGTGTCTCTGGCGGTACACATTTTTATGTAGTAGCAATTTGATCATAGACTTTTGCAAAGTTTGAATAAAATTAATATTAGTTTCACTTGATAACCCCCAGGAAGTTATAGCGTATCGTATAATTGATTCAGAGAGAGATAAATAAATAATTCGTAAAGTATTAACAGGGACATAATATTTTAATATGTACATTCTATTACTTATTGCTCTTAATCGCTTACACAATTTTCTAATATGTACTTCCCATTTAAAATTACAATCTATTGTTAAACCTAAATAAATGTGTACTAGTGTGATATCACAGCCTCTTGAATTCCTCGTTCCACCTACGTTAGAACATATAAATGTCTTATCTTTTCACAAAATAAAAGAGCTGATTTCTCAATCCATTTTTAATACGTGTTTTTGAAAAAAATCGAGAACTTAAAATAAGCCTTTTACAAGAATCTTTTTTTTCATTCTTAGAATACGCTTCTAAATTATACTTTTGAATTGCATATGTCTCTTTTAAAACTTTATATTGCTTTTCCCTCCCAAATTAGAATTCATTTTAGCTATAATTAATGAATGCCATTAATGTAAGTCAATTAGGGGCTCAATTGAATGATGGATGGTGAAGTAGTATTATGGTTTCAGACAGAATTAATTTATCCGAATCAATTCAGCTATTGCTAACTGTTAGTGGTCTGTAATTACAAATTGTTACAAATGTTTTAAATGTTAGGTTGAAATTCGTGAAGAGAAATTGATGCTAAGAAAAAATGTTTATTGAACACACTTACACAGAAATTCACAATACGTGTGTATGTATATTAGTTTTATAAAAAATATCAGAAATACTGTTTATTGTCATTGTTTTCTTTGTAAAATAAATTTTATTAGGTCCAGATAGATAGATCCCTTTTAGCGGTTTGTCAACGGATCCGTTTTTAAGCTTGTATTAACACGGGTTGGAAAATTATACAAGATCTTGTACAAATATTGCATAGCTTGCATAGTCAGGACGATGTTCTAAAAAAACTTACATGGTTTGGAACAAAGTTGAAAATGAACATGAATCGTGACGTACTAGGGGCGTGGCCAATGCAATGACCGTTCAAAATTACAAATTTGAAGATATTTTTTATGCTACTAAAAAGAAGCAAAATTTTTATTCCTACTGGACAGTATTCAATAGACCCTTATTACTTAAAAAATGTTTAAAAAGTTGTATTTCCCTATTGTCATGAAAATCAGATTCGACGATTTTTGTTTGAAAAATATTTTTTTGGTAAAAAAAAATTAATAAAATAAATTTGTTTTTAACGACTATTTTTTTTTCCACTGACCGGTTTCAAAGCAAACAAGCTTTCTCGTCAAGGTTTACATAACTAATAAATTAATTCATATTTTATTTTTATCATGTTAACTGAATACTACACGTGGACCTAATAATTCAAGTCTTTTTTTTTTTCTTTACAAGGGTGGTAATTTGATATCAATATTTTTGAAGCTAGACAGGAGATGACTAAAAGAAATACTGTTAATATTAATTTATTTGTTATACTGTTAACAATAACAGTAAAATACTGTTAATATTGTATAAGGTTATTAAACTGAATAAACAATATTTCTTTTAGTCCTCTCCCGTCTTGCTTCGAAAATATTGATATCAAATTACCACCCTTGTAAGGAAAAAAAAAGACTTGATTTATTGGGTCCACGTGTAGTATTTAGTTAGCATGATAAATATAAAATAGGAATTGATTCAAAAGTTACGTAAACCTTGACGAAGAAGCTTGTTTGCTTTGAAACCGGTAGGTGGAAATTAAAAAAAAAAATTGGTCATTAAAAATAAAGTTGTTTTATTTATTTTAATATAATGAATAGCCACAGAGTTAGTGCTTAAAAAAAAGATTTTATATTATTTGAACGTTGGTTTATGTTTAAGGACAATTTATTTGTGTATTTCACAGTTTTAAAATGTACAGAGTTTCTTTGTTTCAGGTTCCGACTAGCTAGGAAATTTCTGTGTTTAGGAAGGACCTTTTTTTTACATGTGTTTTTTTTTAGTTAATTAAATAATGCTTAATAAATTAAAATAATAATAATCACATCGAAAAATTCAACATAAATATAAATTAGAAAACATGCAGGTAATAATAATAAAAATTGAATCATTAATTTAAATTAGAAAATAAACCATTAATAGTTAAGAAATGAGACATAATTATTTTAAATTAGAAAACGTACCGATATTAATAAAAATTGAAGCATAAATACAAATTATAAAATATAGCATTAGTATTTAAGAAATTAAACATAAATTGGAAAACATGTCGATAATAATAAAAAATTAAGCATAAATATAAATTTGAAAATGTACTGAAATAATAAAAAAATTGAAGAACAAATATAAATTAAAGAATAAACCATTTATAATCAAAAAATAAATATACGTGTATAAACTAGTAATAATAAGAAAAATAAAACAAATGAAAATGAATAAACATAAAAAGTTTTAAAAAATATATATGAAAACAGTAAGGAGATATTTGGCTTATGATGATTTATTATTTAAACGTTTTTTTTTAAGCCAATCAACAGGCTTTAGTAAGCCCTGATAGATTGGCTTTAATGAGTTATACTTAATCTAAACATTCTTAAAATCTACTTAAATTAACAAAGTGTATAATTAACAAAAGGTATGTATATAACATAATCTAGGCGGAAATGGCAAGTGTGACATCGCGAGTCAGGAGAGCTAACACCGCTTGCTTCTTAAATGCCTGCCCCTGCTGTAGGAACACAACGAGATTTCGTTCACTGTTCTGAGGATCCTTGGCAGAGGGGAAAAGAATCAGATCCTAGTTTTATAATTTCCCACAGCAAAGACAGGATTGGTACGCAAGTTACGGCGAGGTACAATAAGGTTTATCTGAGCAAGGATATCATGGGCATCTATACAGTTAGATATTAATTTGTGCAAGAATATCAAACCAGCCAAAATCCTTCTGAATTCTTAACTAATAGCTGATTATGAAAGTATTTTATCCGATTCTAAATATTAACGATTTTAAAAATTTACGTTGCACCGATTCATCGTTATCACGTAATGTCAAATAAACGCATATCGGAATTCAGTAGGTGAAAAAAAAGTACGTTATTGTAACCAAATGGGCTGATGAGTCCGTTAGTAAAAAAACTAATGTCGAGTGTTCAGATCAGTATTATCGGTTCAGTGGCGTGACTTAAGCAAATAGCGGAATGTTCATAGCACAAGTTGCCTACCTTTTACAATAATCCAGAAAAAGTTTCAACAACCATTAAAAAAAATGATTGATGTAATAAAAACTAAAATATTTTGAGTACTACGTAAAAAAAATGAAGTAGGTGGTTGCGCCACATTTACTATGTTTATTGTGTAATGCATATTTCCTAGGTTGCTGTGTTAAATTTATTGCTACCAACTGAGCTCTAAGCTCAACATAAAAGTTCGCCTATCGGCCATATGCTGCCAACGTATGCTGCAGTTCTTTGGTCGCATAGCTAAACGTGACCCAGTAAATCTGGAAAAAATAATAATTGCGAGCTGTGTGCCAGGACGAAGAAGCAGAGGCAGAGCTGCAGCTCGATGGATCGACCAGGTGAAAACAATCTCACGGGTGACCCTATATGGAGCTGCGGAGAGTGGAGACGCTTTGTCAATGGAATGGCTGGTGTGAGTACCAATGATCATGACCCTCAGAACTGAGGAATTACAGAGAAGAAGAAGAAGAGCTCTGATGAGAATGTTGTAATTATTCTACTGTGGGTACAATATTCTTCTCTCCGGCTCAATATCAACTGAACTGTCACCGAATGTGCAAGTGATTTGATATTCTCAGCGCGATCGCAAACAAGTTATTTTAGCTATCAATAATTAGTCATTCCAATCTACTGTGTCGTGTTATCGTGTGAATCAATAATCAAGAAACCAACAAGTGCCGATCTGACCACAGGATTTGATAAAACCTGTCACGAGGGAAAGGACTAAACATTAAGGTTGCAAGTATCCCAGTACAAAGTAAACAATTTGATTAATTTGTATTGGGGTTCGGTGGCAAAGTAACTAAAGATAACGCATACCAACGCTAAAATCCGTGAACCAGCAAAAAATGCTATACTCGAGCGTCCATCTTCTATCTGGCAAGTGATGTGATCAGCAAGTAAAATAATTAAACATACACGGAACTGTGAAAAAATTTCCATATTCTCTCTTCTTCAAACACTTGATTTTTAATTTATAAAAAAAAAAACATCAATTCGGTAGTATATTTGACTAACAACACGCCAGATTTTTTTTTTATCTTTGGTCATCATTATTTTATTATTCTTGTCCATTCCGGTGCACAGGGAACTGCATTTGTTCTCTAATAGTCTTTTTACGATTTTGTATTTTTCTTTAAATAAACAAAAAATTACGATGGTAACAGTTTTAATATTTTTTTTAAGCGACGCGCGGCGTCTGATAAATTTTCTACGCAAATTTTTAAAATTCGAAAACGAGAAATTTCGCGCCCTGTGGGGCAAACGAAACGTATGACGTTTTGGCGCCTAATTTGTACGCAATGTTTATTAAAAGGGCTGTCGGCGGTCATAACGCGTGACGTCAAAATGACGTGATGCTAACAGCGAGCCGTTTAATAGTGCTCATTTTTAAATCGAAAAATCATAAATTAATACTTTATTTGAATACATTGATAGTTATATCATAAGAATCGCAAAAATTCTTTCTAAATACATACTACATTTTTATCATATTTTCTGACTTACTGACTCCGTACTGTTTTTTGATGTTCAAATTAGTAGGGCGATAAATTCACACTTTTTCCAGATGAGACATGCATTCTGCATAGATAAATATAATAGTTTTTAAGTTCATAATTCTAAAAGTAAAGATAAGACTTTGTTCCCCTCATGTATTTTATTAAAATGTTCCTTAGCTATTTATCCTAACCAGTTCCAAGCAACACGCATACTTTATCTCGTGATGCACTCTTCATACTGGAGGATTGCTACCAGCACTTATTGCCGGGAATTATATGGAAAATTACGGAGAAAGGATACAGGCTGGCACGAATATCAGATTCCCATTATCTTATTTATATGATTAGAGTATTTTCGCTCCGTGTCCGGGAGGAAAAATAATACAGATCTGAGAGTGAAAGATGGATGTTTAAACATCAACAGAATAGTGAACATTATACTGTGTGTAAGGCGATTACTTAAACCAGTCAATGACCTAAAAATAGCCCTAAAAATACCTGGACTTTCACGTTTTTTTAGCAAAAAAATTCTCCGTTTCGACGAGTTCCCTCGAAGATAAAATCTAGTACTGGACTTTAAATATTTAGGCATGCAAAAAAAAGTATCTAATTTTAAACTTAATGTTAAGACATATAGTAAGTTTGTTTGTTTATGCTTTATTAAGTTAGTTCATAACATCTTAAGAACTAAAAAAAAATATTAACATTTTTTTTCAAAATTTCTGAAAAACATGTTTTTTTCAAATTAAATTTATATAGTTCCATTCCTTCTTTTTCTTTTATCTCTTGAGGTAACTCCTTGTACAATGAGTTATAAGATTCTGTTTCTCTCCTAATTGGTAATCTTATATTTTTTTATCCCTTGTTTCGTATGTATGACATTGTTGGTTAATTTAATTTTTTTAAATTTAATTCATCCCCTAAATAATTTAAGTATAAAATAAAAAAAATAATGTTAAACAATTTGTAAATTATATGAACATGTAATAAGGGCGCACATGGATTTCAGTATTTAAAATAAAATAAATGCACAAAATATTTTCCATTCAATGAACTGAAGAAAGAAGAGTATACAAAAAATAAAGGATAATTACATAGCAATAAAATACATATTAACAGTAAAAATAGTAAAAAAAAAATCCCACGAAGGCATGGCCTGTTCGCAGGGGCGAATCGTCAAAATAAGCGATTATGCACAGCTTACCATTATATTTGACTTTTAATAATTATAATTTATAGTAACCATGTTTATGGGAAAATAAATTAAATAATTGTTTTTATTATAAATCACCGTTTACATATTTCTACTAAAAAAAATCTATAACGTGCGCCTAGCGCCAGCGTTCAGCCCATTCTCACTGAACGACGAAACTAGCCGATTACCTCAGCTTATTCTTCCATACAAAAAAGTACACTGTATTTTTCGTCTTTAACCCAAGTCGGCTTTTTTAGTACTAAAACAAACTTGCAGATTACAAATATTTTTGGAAGATTCTCTATTTGGAAACTAGTATTTCGAACATTATTTCCGAAGGACTATTTTTCTTTGATAATATACCGTTGACATATTATGTATCACATAGGACAGGTGGCGTTCGCAGTGGCCGTTTTAGGCATTATTCATTTTAAAAGAAATCGGCCAGTGCCCAAGTCTTGACAGTACTGTCAATGACAGATCATAATGGAAATATCTGCTGAATGTCAATGTGGTATTTGTTAATAAACTTTTGTACTAGTTTAGTATTCTGTTAAAATAGTGTAGAATAAAGCTACGTATATCGCGTGGTTAATAATAATTGTTGTTTGAGTTGATTTTCACAGAACCACAAAAAAAATAGTCATTTATAATTACATTACTTACATGTTATGTAGGTACTTATATTTAGTACAAATTAATGAACATTTTTTATAGATTACCTATAAAATAAATCGCGGCTCGCCACTGCCTGTTCGTGGGTACACAAGAAATGTTTATGAATTTTACTCCTTTAATAAATAGACAGGTATAATATTTTTTATTATTGAAAGAGAAAAGAAAATATTCTGTAAAATATCTAACGTACTTTTTTACTTTATAGTTAGTAAAAAAGGAAATAGAAAATATTTAAAAAAAAAACATAAAAATATTCCTTATTATTAAAGGACAACAAAATATATCATAGAAAAAAATAGTTAATATATTTAGTTTGAACAGTTAATAGTTAATATCTTTAGTTATAACAGGCGTCGTGGCGCAGTTGCTTAGACGGCCAACTGTGAAACTGGCGTCGTGGGTTCGATTCCCGCCAGTTGCAAGAAAAAAATCAAAGAAAGATTTTTTTCTCAATTGGTCTGGGTGTTGTGGCGAATTTTTTGTTACCTCCTTCCATATCCCCTCTATTCCACCTGCTGACAAGCCTCAAAATAAAGGCTTAGCGGGTTATTCCTTTAAAAAAAAAAACCAGGATAGTTCGTGTTTTTTAAAAGAAGGAAAATTTTGAAAGTTTCGGATCAATGAAATATTATTAGAAAAAGAAGAATTGAAAAATTACTCGTAAATACATTTTAGTTCTTAAATATTTATTTTAAACATTGAAAACAATATATTTGTCTTATATCTAAAAGTTTAGGAAAGAGGGAAAAGTGCGATTTTTGTGAAGCATTATTTTTAAGATAAATTTTTCAACAATTTGCAATGGTTTAATATGGTTGTTATAAGCTCCCCCCTCATCCAATTATTCCATAGGAAAGCCGGCCGGAAAGTTTAAGTGGCCACTTTAAACACTGTGTAACATCACCATTCCGCCTATGTTCAAACATCCACATTTCCTCAACTCTTTCATCTGTTGACTTTTCTGAAGTGAAAGAACTGAACCCTTGGTCGTGTTGGTGAGATTCACCCGAATTAACCACTTACTAGTCATCGCCTGAAAACAGTTTTCCATTATTCATACTTCTTCTAATACCGTGCATAATATTGACAATAATGTTTTGAGTATGACCAAACGCCCTCCTTGTCGTAATAAATTAAGATCTAAATAACTCCCTAGGGAAGAAATCCAGCCTATCAACAAACATTTGGACATATTTAAAACATTGTTGATTAGCACTTTTACCTAAAAAATCAGATGTAGGATGCCTATTTCTGACCATCCATATTTTTTTCGAATCAGCTATTTCAACAGTAATAAATGATAACTTATTTTCAGTGATTGTGATAAAAGTTTTTAAAAATATTTTTAAATGTCAAAAATTCATAAACTGCAAAAATGCATACAAAAAATAAAAGAAAAAAAACCCGGTCAACTTTGAGACCGGCTTTATTTTTAACAAAAACTGGTGTAAAAACTGGTAACATAAATTCAGAAATCAATGTAAGTGTTGATAATGTATAAATAATGTGGGAAATTGTTTAAAAATGCTTTTTATTTATTTGTTAAAAACCATATAATACAAATAAAATATACTGCCAGAGGTTGCAACAACTCAATTCGTGTTTTAAATATTATTTTTAAAGAAAAACACATATTCGTACAGCAAAGCTCTTTTTATCTAAATATATCACAACAGTATGTAAACCAAAAAAACTCTATGCGATCAAAATTAACAAATAAAAAAGCTTTCAAAATTTGGAAGTTGTTAATCTAGGACTAAGGGAGTTAAGGTCGTTAACATCACATGTTACACAGACGATGCAACCATAGTGGCAGAATCAGAATATGATTTACAACGCCAGTTACACAAGTTTTATCAAGCATATCAGAAATTAAACATGAGCATTTATCGTAATTATTTTTTATTTTCATAAAAATTAATGTAAAAAATTAAGGCGAAAAAAAAAACTGTAAATGTATGGGAATGTCTGTAAAAGAGAAAGTACAAAATATTTATACAAGACATCAGCCATTTGATATTTTTTAAACTTTAATGTGAGTTACTTTGTTTTCAGATGAGTTTAGGTATTTTATTGTTTTTAATACATATAATTTAGAGTTTTTGGCCATACTTTATTCTGAACCTCGGTTCTGACAAACTTTTATTTTACACTAAGTCTTGTGTGAGTAATTAGTTTCGAAATCATTACCAAAATCTAATCCATTTAAATTAACATTATAATTAGAGTACCTTATCAATTTCATTAATTTTACATTTAAAGTTAAAATTAATTGAACATATAACACAAAATAAGAAAAACAAGACAGAGAAAAGATAAAATAATTTATGTAACGAATTATTTAATACGTGTTATTATTTTCAATGAATAATTTTTTAATTGCGTTGAGAACTCGTATTTTAATAAAAATTATACCTAAAACGCACTTTTTTGTTTTTACATAAATATCCGCACTTTAATTATTGTTATTCTGAGTACCTACATTGTAATAATTAATCATAATACATAGGCCGGTACGATACGCCTAGATTGCTTGTGTAGTACATAAGCTGAATTTAGAAAATTAGCATAAAATTTAAATAAAAACAATGCCCTAATAATCCCATTCATCGAGTTAAGTATGATGACTTAATTACAGAAGATTGCTAAGTGTTTTTTTCTTTTTTCTTTTTTACTGATGTTTCCACCTGTCAAGCACAAAACGTGAATTAAAATTCACCATGAAAACCATGCTAGGATGCTCACGCACGAGAAACAATTTGTCGGAAGACTTTTATGTCGTTATAAAATCTGTGGCTCGGATCTAAAAGGGCCATTGCCAGATTTCATATTTTTCTTGCCACCATTTTGTAAAGGGTCGATGTCAATTAAAAAACTTATATACTCAACTATTTTATACACACATATAATACAAACATACATGTGTTGTTATTTGTTTAATTAATATTTGTTTTCAAAAACGTCAAGCAGTTCATTAATATGCTACAAAATGGCTAAATAATTACGATTACGATTTACAATATTGGTTCTTTTAGATTTAAGCTACAGATATAATGGACAACTACGTCATGTCGGCGTTGTTGCCGATCTCTTTTTTTCCAAATTATTGATGGCAATGCAATATTTGCTGTATTTTAGATGTAGCTAGAATCAGAAACTTGTGTCCAGGCGGATGAAGAATACCTAGACATGTGTTTTTAACGAGATGGCTGCTCTCAGATAATAATTCTGATTAACCCATGTGCTGCGATGTCCCACTAGTCGACAAAGTATACAAGACTTAATATATATTTCTCTTTCTTTTTAAAACGATGAACTCGTATTTTTTGTAAACTTCAAATGGACATTTTCACACCGAATTTGGAAAGTAAAATTTGTATAACTATGCTGGATGTAAATACGGAAAATATTAATCGCTAATTCAAGAACGTCCGCTAATTCAGCAACACATCATTATGAGAGAGAGCACGAAGATAAAACTAATAACAAAGAAGACAGAGACGCTGCTCCGTGGCGTTAAGAAAATCGAGAGGAGGTAAATCCGCTTCATTGTGAAGTGTTCACCTACCATTTTTGAGGTCTTTAGTTCAATTCCTGGCAGGATGGACGTGAAATATTGATCAATTGACAATGTTTTGAGTATATCCAAATGTTCGTAGACAGGCTGGATTTCTTCTCTAAGGAGTTTTAAGACATATTAGACATACTCAAAATATTGTTGATTAGCTAACTTGTATAAGAAGTATAAAATTTAAAAATCGTTTTTAGGTTTTGCCTGGTAGGTCAAATAATTTATCAAGATGAATCTTACCCACATAATAAAAGTTTCAGATATTTTACTTTACAAAAATCAGCAGGTGGAAGAGTTGAAGAAATGTGGATGTTCAAATATGACAGAATGGTGAATATTACACAGTGTGTAATGTAGCCACTTAAACGAGCCAATGCAGATCATAAGGCCGGTAAATCCTTGGACTTTCATATTCCCTTCTTAAAAATATTTTCCCTCTCTGTTGCATCAAATTTAGAAAACAATACATATTACTGAAAGTAGTATTTCGTTAGTCGCGTGACTTCTAACGTCGAGGACGTCCCTAGCTGTTGCTATTAAAATAGTTTTTAATTAGAAGACAGCCCGTGGACCGCTATGTGGAGGCGGGGAAAAATGTATCGTGTGTGAACATAAATTATTTAATCTGAAATTAACTAACGCCGGACGAGCAAAAAATAAAGAAACTCGGAAACCGTCTGAAATTTACACCTTGGATTGGTCCGGCTAATGATTCTAATATAGGGTTGCCAAAATCTTTTAGTTAGAGAGCTTTTCAGATAAAACCAACTATCTCAACTTAATTTAAGAGTTACATTTTTAAGGTGAGACAGCCCCAAAAGACCCTGAGTCCTTGGGCTGAAATTTCCCAAATGTGCTCTTCGTAACTTAATTAGGTCATGGGCCAGGAAGGACAGCGCAATGCTTTGGCAAAAAACGCTTTGCACTTATAGCTAATCTGCTAAAAAATATGGATTTTTTACCCTTGAAAATAGACGCACTATATCTGAATTATGCTATTTATATAAGTTATTAAATAATAAAGTAGGTTCTTTCAACATACTCTCCAAAATTAATCTTAATGTCCGCTTTCACGTGACAAAAAATAAGTATTTATTCCATCTGCCAGTTTGTAGCACTAACTATGCTCAACACTCTTTCCTCTATCGTTCTTGTTCTAACTATAATGCTTTTTTTTCATCTGTTGATACATTCAACACACCCTTTGATTTATTTAAAAATAAATTAAGACTGATTATTTCTGGCTGCGATACGATCCCACTTGATATTTAATGATGAACACTTGCACACACCTGAACACTTACTTCCACATACACATAAACAGACATTTTTGTTATACCACAATTTAAGATGTATGGATTTTATTTAGAAACTTTGCTGGTCTGTCCTTAAACCGTATCTTTTTTATGTTATTATATCATTGTTGACTGTTTGTTTCTGTAAAATAAATAAATAATAAATGAAAGGAACTGGCAAAGGTTTGCCTTCAACCTAACAAAGCTTAGCTTAAATCAAGTTAGAGTTATTAGAAGAGCCCGCCCAGGGCACTGCAGATTGAAAAAAATACCTTGCCAGAATGAAGGTTTCGATACTTCTAGATGTAGGTTCTGCTTTGTGGGTGAGGAAACAACTATACATATTCTATGTAAATGTGATGCTTTACATCATAAAAGGAACTTCTTCCTCGGGGGACTACTGGTTAGACCTGAGGATGTTAAAGAGCTCGCCCCCTACTTAATAGCCCGGTACTTTACGGATCTTGGCTTGGAGGGGGAGATTCAAAATGAGAACCGTCGCCTTCCACACAGTAGCCAGGCTCTTTTTAGGCCTGAGCTTGGAGGGAAAACTATTCACGGGGACTCGTCACAATAGATCTTCACAGGTCGCAGTGACGTCAGAAGCTTGTATAGCACTGTCCCCCTGATTAAGAATAAGAATAATAGTAATACATTTTCCAGCGTTTTCTACTGGCAGTTGTTTAAGTAAAGGAGTCTATCGGTAATACGGCAAACATCGTATCAGAGCTTGCTCCTTTCCAGTTGACCTAGGGTCGGTCCTTCTAGTACGCACTCTCCAAGTCATCTTGTCTTATGTCATCTCACCGGTCAGCTGCTTCTTCCTCAGGTCTCTATCAATATTAGTCCATTAGGTGGCTTGTGGACGACCTCGAGCTGACGTTTGTGTTGGGATATCTAACGCAAGTCTGTGTAAAAATAATTAAAAAATATTTTCCCCTTGGAGTTATAATTAAAATAAATTTACAACTCACGTAACATAGTTAACACCATCGAGCCGATTGTACGTAGACAAAATTCAGCCATTTTGTATCCGAATAAATCAAAAGCACTTAGTTTTAGTCATTAATATCATTAAATTATGATGTTTCTGTAGTTTTGTGCACGCAACCACAGGGCCGTAGTTAGTAATTACAGCCGGTTCATTATTAACCCAGAGACGCCTTTGCTTTGTAACAATTCAATTAAAAGATAATTTTCCAGAACGAAATTACACAACCCTACCAAATCTCTACACCGCTCACTAACAAACATGAACAAATCAAAGAATGTTCGATGCCGCTTATATTTTCGGCTATGGAGATTCTACTATCTGGTAGTCAACAATTTATATTCTTCTTCTTCGTCTTCTTGTGTCCTATCAGGTGTCCCTGACGTTGGCAATCACATCGAAAAATGCTTATCTGTCTTGCGCCGCTCGCGACAATTCTTCTAAACACCTCATTCCGGCCAAGTCTCTTATATTGCGCAGCTAAACGTTTAATCATCTTTCTAGGGCGCATTCTTTTATTCTTCATGTCTCCATGGCGGTAATGAAAAGTAAATGTACTCCTGGACCTCGCTCTTATGTGGAACGATGTTTCATGTGCAATACTGCTGCTCTTTCAGAATATGATATATTGTATTCAATATAAAATGCAGAGTTGCTTCTCCAGTCGTTGCTCTATTTTTCAGGTAAAATAGTTGAACACACGTTTTAAAATGCCAGATCTCGATCATCTATTACCTGCGATCAGTCTTATGTAACAGGTGCCAGTCCTGGAACAATGAAATATTTCAGTAAAAACCACATTTTTATTGATATTGTCCCTCCCAGGTATCGAATTAAGCCCGAAGGGCGAACGTGACATACCTAAAAGTTGTTTAATTTAAAACATTTTTTGTACGCAAAACTGAAATCAGTGAAACATTATGTAATTTTATATTACCACTAGACGTGGTCAAAATGGACTCTCGCCTAATGCTTTCTACTAGTTTGCGTTAAATTTTAAGAACAGCAGCACAGCTCCGAGTAAAAATGTGTTTTCATTTATCTGCTTTACTTGATGGGGGTGTTTTGTAATGAACCATATTCAGGACGTGCCCCTATTTTATTCGGTGCGAATTTCGTTATGACTGTTAAGAAACAATAAATTAGTTGAATGCGGTTATTTGGCATCGCGAGAGTGGAGTTCTTTTTTCTCGGCAAATAAAATAAAAACAATATTAAAATTATTTTGACTTTCTCTAAATATTTCCAGACAAGCGCCGAATTTTAGCTTTACAAATATTATCATGATAAATTAATGTCTGAACTGAGAAAGAAAGAGATAAATAATAGATAATCAGAGACTGAATGGTGAATGCTACACAGTACGCAAAGTGACGATTTAAACCAGCTCATTAAAGTTCATTAGCTCTGTGTATAGACTAAAAATAGTCTCTTCTCGAGAAATAATATTTCTCTCTATTACAATCGGAAACATTTTTTATTTCCCACAATTCGGTTCAAAATAATATAAGTCATGGTTTATTATTATTATACGTTTTCTTATTATTGTTTATCGATTTTTTTTATTTCAAACTTATTGTTTTTTTGGTTAGTAAGAAAAAAATACTAATATTTATGAACCGTGCGTTCAAAGGCGACGCTGATTAAACTAGGCATTTTTAAGGGTTTGTTAATGGTTATAGTTCCTATAAAAGATAATTTCAAAAATACAACCAAAACACCTAGAGCGTGTATGTTTATATATCTTTTTATTCATTTGTTTATACAAATACATACATATTACAAAAAAAAACCTATCCCAAACTCTAAGAGGCCAAGGGCCCTGTGTTGAGTTGGGGTACAACATAATGGAAAGTGAAAGCACGTACATAATTAAATAATAGCAAAAATAAAAATGAAAAATTATTACATAATCGTACGTATATTTCAAAGGGCATCTGGACAACACGCTTAGTAATATTTGTAATAATTGAATCGGGTTGTGGTTCTGTGGTTAGTGTCTCGAACTCACGGACCAAAGGTCCGTGGTTTGAATCTTACTCTACCCCAACTTAATTCCCATTTTCTAATAGTGAGTTATTTACAACTCGTTGAAAATGGCCCTCAAAATTAAATATTTCGGTAAATCATAAGAACGCAAATAATTATTTTTCCCTTTAAAAAAAAAAAAAATCAATATAAATCTATGCAATATCTCGCAGCAGACTTCTGCAATGGTCTCTTCCCTTAGACAAAATCCAGGCTTGTACACTCTTTCTGAAAATGGCTTTCGTTTTGGAGAACTTTATGTTTTTTATGATTATTTTAGTTTATTTTGCTTATTATGTAAACGATGATAATTGAGTTAATTATTTTAATTATGTTTTTATTTTCTTATTATGTAAACAATGTTTAATAACTTATTTAATTCATGTTTCATTTTACTTATTGTAAAATGTTTTCCTCGGCACGGGACACCACCCTAGTGAGGGAATATTATTCTGTATAAAAAAAAATCCAAATTGTAAAAGTATAAATAAAATAAAAATGTGTTCATCCAGGACATTGAACACTCTTGGGGCCACAAAAGAGAAATTCCTCTGAGCAAACGTCATACGTGTTTCTGGAATTAAATAATTCAAATTACAGGAAAACCTCGTACGAGCATTCTGCATAAAAATAAATCACAAATCATTCCTATTGTATCATAATCAAGGGAAAAAATATGGAAATACGTTTGTATGAAGAAATGTCAGACCATTCATCCTCTTGAACATATGTTTTAGACGTTTTTTCTCTTAAAATATAATAAAAATTAATGCAGTCTCAAAAACAAAATTAATGAAAAATGGACGGTCCTCATTGTTGCTGCAATAAAAGAAGTTGAGTATAAAGCAATTACTTGATACCTTTTACCCATATAAAAAAGCTCAATCTCCTATTATTTGATATGATCATTCACGCACGCACAGTATCATCTATTCTACACAGCCGAGATATTTTAAATACTTAATTACACGCCATACGAGATCATCATATTTCAGTATCCTAAGTGAATATTTTATGTACCAGTTTCGATACTGGAAAATTAAATTAAATTATTTAATGACCAAACTGGTTTTTGGACCCAATGAGCCTCGGAGATGCAGGTAGTCCATTTGTAATTTGTACATACTATAATGTAATCAATACATTTTCAACACGTTAGTCATTTGGCTAAATAAAACAGAAATTTACTAATAGAAAGGGAGCACAAGTATCAATAAATAAATAAAATATTTTTATTGTTAAAAGTATTTTATTTGACTTTTTGTACATAATGTTATTTGTACATTGGCGGGATTATTGCCAAATGGCCATTTCTTCCAACCAACCAATGAAATAAAAGTTTTATTTTTATAATTCAAGTTACAGAACATATTGAATAGGAAAAAAAAGATTAAAAAGCTAAAGGTATATAAAAATAGAAATAAACGTATTTGTTTATTTTTTACCTTAAATCAAAACAATTACTTAATGGGAAAAACGAAAAAAGAGGAAAAAGGAAAGGAGCAGAGATTAAGGAAGAGAAATGAGATGTTTCTTCAGACGTGATTTAAACAGACATAATGTAGTAACAACTTTGATAGTGAATGGGAGATGATTCCACAGTCAAGCCGCATGGACACTATATGAGTAAGAGAAGAAAGAGGAATTGTGGATGGGTATTAAGAGAGTGCCTTGTGAATTAGAACGAAGAGGTAAACCATGAACTGATAAGCGTTGAAATTTTTCACGCAGGTATATAGGAGCGTTAGGACTATGAAGTACATTGAACAGAAGTGAGAGGGAGTGATAGTCTCTCCGCTGTCTAATTTTGAGCAATTTCAGTTGCCTACGATAGTCAGAAATGTAGTCATATTTCCTAAGACCAAAAATGTACCTTATGCATGTATTCTGAAGTCGTTCAAGTTTATCGAGTTGCTCACAGCTTAAATTAGTCATGGAAACATCAACGTAATCTAGAATGGGTAGTAGTAATGCTTGTACAAGGGTGTATTCAGTATTAATGGGTTAGAATTTTTGCAAACTTCTAAGTTAGTGTAGACTGAAAATTTTTTGCGGCTTAATTCATTAGCATGAGCTCGCCAGCAGAGATGTTCATCCATTTGTACTCCTAGATTATTTACGGATTTCTTGTATTGAATATTGGTACCATTGACATTAAGAGGATTAAGTGAAGATACGTCCAGCTTACTAAGCAAACTTTGATTACCCGCAAACATAATTTGTGTTTTAGATAGGTTTATTAGTAAACCATACTCTTTTGTCCATATTGACACGCAATTTGGTGATTCTATTGCTTCGTTGGTGTTTTCAGGTCCACTGGTTTAATTCTAAATCGTCGCCCTCGTGGTGAAATGGTCAGCGCGTTTGCCTACCATGCAAGAGATCTCAGATTCTATTCCCGACATTTATTTATTTATTTATTTAGTTCTATGTAACATAGTCTAATATATATTTACAACACAATATTTACATCTATACTTATTCTAACATTATTTATCACTATTATACACTTAGTATCCTAATTTATAATATTAACTGTTTCATATGTACATTTTCATTAATTATATTCACTATTTACACATGGTTGATATGAAATGGTGTTTTCACGCTAGAATATTTCATAGTCCCTCGACTGGTACCTGAAGCGTAAGACTGATCATCTTACCTTCATGTAACAAAAATGATCAAGATACAATGCTATTTGTCTGCCGATGCAGTGCCCTTTGCACCATTAGGTGCGGAAAGGGAATGATGATGATGATAAACAAACTTTGAGTATTTAGTTACCGACACAATCAAATAAACAAAATAAAAGAATCTTCGAAATCAATAGAAAATAATACATAAACGTAATGGAAATATTGTTCACAATGCATTAATTAAAATAATAAAAAAATGAAACCATATAGCAGTTAAAAAATAATTAGTTGAAACTTAATTTCTCCGTATCTATTGAGATATATCTCTATTTATTTTTTGTTCGGATTACATGTTCAGTCTGCTGCCTAGACTGCATGGGGTGGTTTAGACATTATAATTTCAAACATCCACAAAAAACGTAAGTAGACCCTAATATTAATGAAATATAACAGGTTATTACGTTAGATATAATAATAACGTCAAATATTATGGGGGTTGAATTAATTTAACCTCGATTCAGGTAGACGAAAGAAAGGTTCAAATATGTTTAATACTCCTACAGCAGAGCGACATATTGTAACATTAAATGTTGTACACAGTAAACGATCGATTTAATTAGGTAATTTTCAATTCTAGAAAAGATCTGGGGACAAACAAATATTATATCTTCACCACTATTATACATATTTAAATATACTGTTATTTTACACATTATCCTTTTATTTACACGCTTGCATGATACGTTATTAATAGATTAATCATTTTACAATTGCATTAAAAATTTTAGAAATTCTTAAAATATAAATATTGTTTAAAAATACATTTATATTATATGTAAATTTTTTCGTAACATTTCAATCGAGTATTAAAATTATAAAAAACACCAACCTATAATAATATTATTGATATGTTTTCCACAATATTATCTAAAAATATAAAAATATAAAGCTCAATTAATTATCTTATAATACATTCATGTGTCAACATGATATTTTCAATATTTCAACATAATATTAATTGTTTTAGTGAATGGTGCGACATCAATTGTCTTCAACTTAACATTGACAAATGTAAAATAATATCTTTCACGCGACGAAAAAAACCTATACAATTCAACTACAAACTAAAAAATACTTCCCTTTCAATGGTTTCGTCAATAAAGGATCTTGGCATTACTTTAAATAGTAAACTCTCCTATCGTGAACACATTGATAATATTGTAAACAAATCTCTCAAACTTCTCAGTTTTATCAATAGAGTGACGACGGACTTCAAAAATATTGATACCATCAAACTCTTTATTGCTCACTAGTTCGACTCCATCCTAGAATACGCTTCTTCTATTTGGTCTCCATTCTACAGGACTCATATTGACCGTATTGAGTCTGTCCAACACCGTTTTCTAAGAAAAGTGGCATGGTTGCTCGGATTACAAAGGAGTAATTATTCCTATTTTGAAATAGAGCAATCTCTTAATCTGTCTTCATTGGAGAGACGTAGAACTGAGATGAACCTTATATGCATTTTCAAAATACTTAAAGCTATAAGTGATGTCCCATCTCTGTTGCAATCGATTTCTTTTTATGTTCCCAACCATGCCACCAGAAGTCAAAATCTGCTATTTATAAAATCTTCTAAGAGCAACTTTGGTTTTTATGCCCCAATGTCCTGAATGTGTAGATTATTCAATTCTTCACACAACTTGGAGTTCTTTGGGATAGATCTTCCGGCTTTTCGTAGATCTCTTCGCGACTAAACAGTGTGGGATGAAGTTGGATTGGCATGGTTTAGCTAAAAGTTTAAGGTCTTTCGTTTTTATGAATATATTGTATACCATTATTTTTTTGCCCTTGTTTGTCTTTGCTAAATGGTTTTTTGTTATTTTTGTTCAGTTTCTTGCATTTATGTTTCTTCATATAACTGTTGTAATTGGCTTAGGCCGTATGTATAATAAATAAATGTATGTCAATAAATACTTTGTTATAAATTTTTCCGAAATTCAAATATAAATACCTAAATTCCGTTTCTTATCCGTGAGTCAAGTATGTTAGCCATTGCACCACGGAGGCCAGCAATTTTTTTTATAGAATTATTTTATTTATTTATTTTTTAACAAAACAGTAACAAAAAAATATATAAATACAAGTATAGAGCATGCGTATATTATATACGTTACATATTTATGTTTTTTTTTTTTTTTTTTTTTTGAATGTATTTATTTTTAAAAAGTAAAGCAACTTGAAGTACAACCATTTTGCCTTCATGTATCTAATAAATTATCAATTTTAGCTGCGATCGGTGTACCAATGCAGTGCCTTATGCATCACGAAGTGCGTAAAGGGAATGGTGATGATGACAAATTTTATCATTTCATTTTAACTGAAAAATAAAAAAGATTAATTAAGTTTTCATAAATTAAGTAAATAATTTAGCACACTTATTATGCCTTCATGTATCTAATAAATCATCATGATTCGCTGCGATCTACGTACCAATTAAGTACCTTATGCATCATTTAGTGAGGAAAAGGAATGATGATCATGACGTATATTTCGTGTTTTCATAAATTCAATTTTACTTGGAACAATGAAATATTGAAACATAAAGAAGATTAATAAGGCTTTCAAAAATTATTAAATCTTTGAGTGATCCGGGTATTGACAATAAAAAAATAACAACGAATACGCACATTGTCTTCCATATAAGTGCATACACATACGTGCACACATACATATACATACGTACATACATAATTATTTGATTTATTTTAACACTTTATTTGAATATGTAATCTATAAACAATATATATATATATATATATATAAGGGCGGGCATATTGCCTTAATGGAATTTCTTTCTACCTACCCAAATTTTGTTTACTTTTTTACATACATAAGTTTATTGTATATTATTTGAGACATAAGTCCCAACTCCATGGAACTAAAAGTCCTGTGTTGAGATGGTACGAGCAATTAATTATAGGATCAAAAACAAAAATATATTTTAATTTTTATTTTAAATTATTTTAATTACCTTTACATTTTTATAAAAAAACATACACATGGATTACATACTTGATATAAATAAAACATGTAAATCATCATGATCGTAGGACAACGACGCATGTAATTTTCCTCAACTTTACATGTGAGCGCTATAAAATTTATTTCAACGAGTTGTAAATAACTCACTATCAGAAAATTAGAATCAGGTTGGGATAGAGTGGGATTCGAACCACGTAGAGTGGGATTTGATCCGTGAGTCCGAGACAGTAGCAACAGGACCACAACCCGATTCTACTTTAATAGGGAAATATCTGAAATGGATTTAGAATAATTAATTGTATTTTCAAAATCATCATGGATATTATGGAGAAATGTTTTTTATACATAAATTTAAAAAAGAACTTTAAAAAAAAAATACGTCGCTAGAAAAACAGAACATGTTTGGCCTTGACGAATGTGTCGTTAAGATTCGTGACAATGTTCTAAACAAATTTGAATGTTCAGGAACATATAAACATGAATAGTGACGTATTAGGGGCGTGGCCAATGGAATGATCGTTTTCGCGGGAAATTAAAATTTAAAAATATTTTTTATGCCACTAATAATTAGGAAAAAAAATATTTTTTTGCAGGACAGTATTTCAAAGACCTTTATTACTCAAAAATTTATTTTTTTAAAAACACATATTTCACTATATTAATAACTTTTTTTTTCTACCGACCGGTTTCAAAGCTAGACAGGCGTTTTTACAACTTTACTTTATAATTGACTAACGAATCTTAGCACTTCTATTTTATTTAAACAGTGATTATTAAATATTATTGAATAAACATACATATGCTTGTTCAGCTTTGAAACCGGTCGATTGAAAAAAAAAACTTGTCAAAAACAAAGTTGTTTTATGATTACATTAGGAACAAGATTGATTCATTGAAAATGTTTTTTATTTTGTTATTTTTGTACAAAAGCGTTTCTTCGAGTGTGTTTGAGATGCAGAATAATTGTTGTGGCTTAGTGAAAAAAATGCCGAAAGGCGGTTGCCGATTACCAAACTGAAATCAAAACATCCAGGACGAAGAAAAGAACTCAATTAGGCCACAAAGGCCGGGGGCGGGTATTAATTGATTTGAGGCCTACGTCATTTGTAGTTTCAGTTTTTTGTTGTGACCCGTCTTCAAACCACGATATATCCCTTACTATTTTCTAAAAAAAACTTCATAATTTGTATCCAGAACACGAACAAGGTATCCGAATGAAGACGTTTAGTTATTGTACCGGAATTTAAAAAAAGAATTATTTTTTATACTTGTAGGGTATTACTTATAAACCTGGGCCGCGATTATAAACGCTATCTTCATCGGAACATATCGAAATGGTATAAAGTAACTTCGATATTATATCCAAAATGTGTATATTTGTATGAAAATTCAAAGTACCTTCGTCGGTAATTTGTAATTGAACATGATTTAAAAAAAAGTAAACATACTCGTATTATATTTTTCATACAGAAAACTAAATTTTACTTTGTCATATAAAATTTAAAATAAATTTTAACTTCCCACTAGAATACGAGTCCTGGTATAAAGTTACGCCTAGGCAAAGTGTTAGAATTGAGATGCGAATACTATTCTTATTCTAAGACTATATTAAGAATGGTAACTTTATACCAAGTTTATGACTAAGACCAATAATTTATTTTATTTTATTTGGGATTTTTACAGCAATTACATAAAACAATAAGTAGAAATGTATTAACAATACTAAAGCCAATTAAAAAATCCAGTGTTAATCTTATAATACGTAATATATGAGAGAAAGAGTTTACGTAATTGTATGTGTGTGACGTTTGTATTCATGTGTGTGAATGTGAATGTGTGTGTGTGTGTGTGAATGAATGTTGGAGGGTGTGTATGTGCGTGTGCGAATGAATGAGGGAGAGGGTGCGTGTGTGTGGGTGCGTAAATATAAAAATATAAATAATTGAAAACTTGTAATTATATTAAAAAGTGTACAGAAAAAAGATTGGTTAGAAGTTTGATTATAAAAAATAAAATAAAAAAGTAATAGTTTATATCTACTTTCGAAACCTTTTTGTATGTATTTAAGTTAAGAAATGTTGTAATTTTTATATTTTTTTTAAAGTATGTTAAATTTATAAACCTCATTCTGAAAAAAAAAGCATTTTATTTTAAAATTCAATTGATATACACTGAATGAATAATGTGCAACGAGTCCCATACAATACGGTAGGTAACCGCAAAATGCAGTGAATACAATGTAATGTCAACAATTATACATGGGGTAGGTATGACAGTACGCGTACGTTAATTCAAAACGAACATACAAATACATATTATATGCACCTACATAATATTTATAAATAATAATAACATAAGTGCAATCATCATTTCTGCATCGCATTATTTTCACTTTAATCGTTGAGTATTTCAATTATTGTTTAATATGTCCGTACCTGTAGAAATATAATAGATTTGGCAATAATGTAAACATGTTTAATTGCACATTGAATTTAAATACGAGAATTTCTTTATGGAGTTGATTATTTGGGATAGTTGCTGAATGCACATATTGTGTAGTTTTTATGACGTATGAAGTACATGACATTTATCCAATGACGTCAAATCACATCGTGGATCTTGAGGGCCAATTGACATGACCATTTCTAGAAATAATGTTGTACTTGTCAGGCGGTAAATTATCAATGGTTTCACGAAGAGCCCCATACTAATCAATGATTTTAAAAGTAAATTATCACAATTTGAAAGCGTTGTTCGAGTGTAAAAGCAGAATTACATTATAACCTCGTGTTTTAGAGTGGTGTGTTGGTGCATACCACTTCTATGTATTTTATACGGTCAGAATTACACTACTCTAGCGTGGTGTGTCGCGTCTTGCGACGAGCCACCGACGCAGTCTCGATCCAGTCTGCGCTATAGTGATAGAGGGTGTTATGGAGCATCAAAACATACCACGATAATGGGTTTAAAGGTTACATTGTTATGTTGTGTTGTGGAGTGGTGTGTTGGAGAACTATCTGGCGCGTACCACTTCTTTTTTTTGTTTAGAATTACACTCTCCTAGCGTGGTCTGTCGTAGCGCGGCACGGTGAGTCCCGATTTAACGATTTTTAAGTTTGCACAACACACCACAACAGTGTTTATCGAAGCGGGATCTGGAGCGCATGGCCGCGGTTTTAATTTGGAGCTAACGCTGTATTCCTTCACTGTCGTGTTGGGAAATATAAAAAAAGTTATCCTACTGACAATGTATATTTGATTAATTACAAATTGATAATTATGTAAGCTAAGAAAATTAAATAATGTTTACTAATACAAACTATTATTTATTTATTTATTTATTTATTTATTTATTTATTTATTTATTTACGGACAAAGTCCATTATAAACATTACAATTAAAAGAAATTTTTACAAAGGAATAAAAAAATATAAGGAACAGAAATAAGCAGCAAAGACAGATGATAGATTTTTTAGATTAAGTAAAAAGCATAGGCTAACTATACAGATTCTTTAGCTGATTTGTAAAGAAAGACATCCTTACACCATAATAATCAAGATCTTGATGATCGTTCACCCGCCTGATCATTCTGGGCAAAGGCGACTGTGCACCATAATTGGTCCTGTAGTGACCGAGGAAAAGCATTTCATTATTTCTTAGTCTACGGGTGGGAACGTTAAAAAGAATCTTTTGCAAAATTTCAGGGGCATCAATGAGACAGTTCATAATTTTATACATGCAGATTATATCTGCAATGCATCTGCGTTTTTCAAGACTTGATATGCTTAAAAACCTCTCCATATCAGAATATGAATAGTCTCCTCTTTCCAATCCCATCTTCCATGCAATTTTTCTTATAAAACGATGTTGAACTGATTCAAGGCGCTTGATATGAACAGCATAATGAGGGGACCAGATTACAGATGCATATTCAAGAATAGGGCGAACTAAAGAGCAATAAAGTGTTTTAAGTGTAAGCATACTTTGGAAATCAGACGTAGTTCTATTAATAAAGCCTAAAATTTTTAAGGATCTGTTTACTATATTATCAAAGTGTTCCAGAAAAGTTAGTTTATTATCTAGGATCACTCCAAGATCTCTTATAGAGGTGACAATCGAAAGAACTTGGCCATTAAGTTTATAATCAAAAATAAAAGGATGTTTACATTTATGGTATGAAATAATTTTGCATTTATCGATGTTAAGTTCCATGTTATTAGTTTTGCACCAAGTATGAAATGCATTTATGTCTTCTTGGAGTCTGACACAGTCATCAATATTTTTAATTAGCTTAAGTATCTTGTTATCGTCAGCAAAAAGCCAGAATTTTGTAAAAGAAAAAACATTAGCAGCATCATTAACAAACAGATTAAATAGAAGAGGGGCCAAGTGGGCACCCTGTGGTACACCAGAAGTTACTAGGAAGCTATTTGATATGAAGTTATTGATTTTTACACTTTGTTTTCTATGTGAGAGGTAGGATTTTAAAAACGATAAAAAGGGATCTCTAATGCCTACAGCACGAAGTTTAGCACATAAAATGTTGTGATCAACTTTGTCAAAGGCCTTGGAGAAGTCTGTATACAGTACATCAGCTTGAAGATTATTCTCGAACGCTGTAAAAATAGTATCAGTAAAAGAAAGCAAATTGGTCGTCGTTGATTTGGCTGTCCTAAATCCATGCTGCTCCTCAATCAGCACATTTTTAAATATAGGTGTTATTTTTTTTGTAATAATTGATTCGAATAGTTTAGGTACAGGAGATATCATTGAAATGGGTCTATAGTTAGTTACGTTAGATTTATCACCAGATTTGAATATCGGTCTTATTATAGAAATTTTCCAAATATCAGGAAATACACTCGTTGTTAAAGACATATTAAACAGTAAAGACAGAGGCTTGGCAAGACTAGATTTACAATTTGATAGTAGTATTTCAGGAATACCATCTGGACCAATACATTTACCATTACCAAGTTTACTTAGAGCGATTCTGATTATTTAATAAACTGTATGCAATACGTAAAGAATGGTAATAATAATATAATCAATAGTATAATCGGTAGTCATAATATAAATTAACCTACACATATTGAAATATGGCTGGAAAAGTTAAAAAATTCCTGTTAATTTTTTTATTTATTTCAATTTCTAATACTTAAGCTTCACATAAAGAACATTATAAATCCAATAAAAAAAGGTGAATATGTTCTCATTTACTTAAATTATTAATTTTCATCAATTGTGCCGTGCGCGAATTTCATATAAATTTGTATGGAGTGAACCGAGTGAATAATATTATTATTTTTCCGCCGCAAATTTAGTCTGAGATAAATGCTGGAGCCGGACAGACACATCTACTTGTGAAAAACGTGTTTTGTGACTGTATAAAATCCATAAATCATGCGTGCTCGCTAGCCTACTGCGTCTCCTTAATTCAGAACGGGTTTAGACCTGGATATATTTATTTTTTTATCGGGTGTGATAAAATTTAGGCTTTATTTCTCACGTTACGATTCTGGAAATAATTACACCTGTTACAATTTCATCGCATAATCGGTTCTTCTACCAACTTAATCTAATTATCACAGCCAGATATGAATTACTCACCACACTATTACATATTGGATCTAATAATTACTATTAACGATATAATTTGATTCGGAATAGATTATTTTTCATTGTAATCTCGTCATTTTTGACATCTTAAAAAGATACACTACATGTGGATCATAAATCAGGAAATAATTATAATAAGCGTATTCAGTAGCGCCATATCGTGTGAATTTTATATGAAACTTGATAAATAATTAACGATTTGATTAATATTATTATTAAATCTAACGAATTTTTCTTTTAATCGTTTTTTAAGATGTCAGTTTTTTGTATTAGCATTTGGCTACCGTGTACAATGATTCAATGTCCCAAGTTCGAAGTACGACAAATATAATTTTCACAAAAATGTTTTTTCTCTGTGTTGCAATAAATTTCAATCAATATAACTCAATTAAAGTGAAACCAAGCCATGTTTGCGAAAATTCGGAAATACTTAAAATATTTAAAAAAAAATCTTTATTAAAAGAGTCTTTATTCAATAAAATACATAAACGTGTTATTACAATATTAAAACATTATAAGAATAAAAACATGAAGTATTATAACATGTTTGTCCCTATAAATTATTAAATAGAAGTTTGTCGTCGAGTGCTCAGACATTAGTGAATATTGAGATTTAAATAAAAAATTTAAATTAATCATCATCATAATTAATTTTTGCATATATATAAATTAGATTGTGTATCATTTATGTATGTATCTGTATGCACATGGGTATATGTACATATGTGTGTATGTGTATGCGCATGGGTATATGTATGTATGTATGTGTGTGTGTGTATGCATGTGCGTATACATGTATATATACATAAACTGGGTTGTGGTCCCGTGGTAGTACTGTGGACTCACAGGCCAAAGGTTCGAGGTTCAAATCCCACTCTACCACAACTCGATTTCCATTTTTCCAGCACAAGTTATTTACGAATTTAAGAAAATGGTCTTAAAATTTAAATAATTGAGTAAATAATAAGAACTGAAGTAATTCTGTTTTTTTAAAAAAAAGGAAATATCAATATGTGTATTCTAGAAAGTTTATATTTTTTTGTCTGTTCTGCCTATTAATTTTTATTTTATTTTTATTTTATTTTATAAACATAAACGGCAAATCTGCCTTTTACAAACATTTATAATATTAACATATTTGGCTTAATATATATATTTTTTAAAACATGAATTTCTTTATACCCAAGATTTATAAAAAAAAAGTTAAACCAAAAATTATACAAGATTTATATTTAAAAAAAATACCTAAAAATTATAGAGCATATTCACTACAAAGTTTAAATAATAAAACATTGTATAGTAAAACAACAAGAAAATCATAAGTACTGTTTCACACAGCTAGGCAAAGTGAACAAAAAGCTGAATATATATATATTATTAAATGCATGAATAAATAAATATAATTACCATTCACCATCTTTGAAAAAGTTCAAAAGGTTTTTTCTATGGGAACAATACCCTACACTAAATATATCAGATTTTCAATTTTTTAATGTATTAATTATTTTTATGTATTGCCTAGCTTAGAACGGGGTATGTACCTACCCTTGTTAGCTGAGAAAAGTGTACAAAAAATGTATATTTGATAAAACGTATAAATTTAAAAAATAAAAACCCGCTTACCCGATGGTACATAGGAGACTGCATTGTTAGATTAAATGCAGCATATCTCAGTCATATGACACAGGAAGATAATTCGATCAGTCTTGTGCTTCAGGTGCTAGTCCAGGAACATGAAATATTGCATTTAGGGGAGATCCTTAAGCATAGAGGAAAATTATTATAAATATTCCTAAGGAATACAAACTCTATGCAGATTAACGAGGTGGGAGGAGGATGTATGGACAGAGGCCAACACGTCGTCCCCACCCCTCAGGATACCCTCAATGCCTCTGTTTTTTTAATTAAAAAAATAGGTTTATACACAAACAATTCGCATAAATAAACGTATCCAAATATACAAAAACAATTTCTTAAAACTATATTAGCACAACAAACATAACGAACACAACAAACATAAGTAAAAACATGAAATATTGCAGTGGAATACCACACCTAAAAACAAATGTTTCATGTCGACCTTCACTGGAATTGAATCTGGGACCTTAAGCGTGACCGGAAAACGCGCCAAGCACTACACTACGAGGCGGACGTTTCTCCAATCGATTTCAATTTCCAGGATTTTTATCTGAGAGCAGTTATCGAGTCAAAAACACTTGTCCGATTCCAGTAATTTTTCTCACACAGAACAGTATTCTTCATCCGTCCGGACACAAATATTTTATAGCAGACTGTAAAATAGTTAATATTAGTATATGCATTATTTTTTTAACATAATTTACCCTATCGTTGCGCCTATTCCAAATTTAATTATTTTTTTAGTAACAGCTATTTTGATTATCTACAGTTGTCATATCATGGTGTTTCCTGTCATTTCAAAATTCATCAGAGTCATTTAAATTGCACCCTATTTAGATGTTAATGGCCACTCCGAATCAATGTTTTATTTCAATTTTTATTAATATCTACTACGAAATAATCATCAACTCGCTAACTATAAGATTTTGTTCACTGCTTTGTTCGTGCTTGTTAAACATGTAAACGACAGCAGTCGGGTAACGTCAACATTTTTCAAACGTAAAAGATAATATTTAAAAAAAATAATAAAAATGTTCATTAATTTATAAAAAAAAAAAGTAAATAACCAATTCGTGACGATCTTAACAGCTTATTCTTCCCCACTTTCATTGTGTGTTTTATTTGCCAGTTATTGCTTAAGTATGTACTCATTTAAATTTATTTCAACAGAGAGGGAAAACATTTTTGAGAAGGGAATATGGATGTCTAGGCATTTACAGGGCTTATGACCTGTCATTGGCTGGTTTAAGTGGCCACTTTACACACCATTCTGCCCATGTTTGAACATCCACATTTCCTCAACTCTTCCATCTGTTTATTTATTTATTTATTTATTTATTTACTTAAGTTAGTTAATATTACATTGTATATTAACTAATATATTTACAATTATAACAAATACTTATTTAATATTTCTTACATAACTACATTATTACAATAAACATAATATTTTTTTTAAAAATCCGTAAGTTTTCTTTCATTCTTCATACTTTCAGGCATCTCATCATACAGTTTTAACCCTTTATACATTAAGCTATTTTGTGATTTTGTTTTTTTCTTAAGTGGTAGTCTTATCCTATTTCTATTTCTTGTCCTATATTTATGTACATTTCTATTTAATATAATTTCACTTATAAAATACTTTGGCATGAGATTATTAAACACTTTATATATAAATACAAATACATTATACAATAGTCTTTTCTTTATTCCTATCCAGTTCAATTGTTTTCTCATTTTTTCAACACTATTATATTTGCTTTTTTTCAGTATAATTCTCATTGCTCTATTTTGTAGTATTTCAAACTTGTTTATGTCTCCCTCGTTAGCTAAATATAATATAGTAGAGCAATAGTCCCAATGAGGGGCAATTATTGTTTTGTATATAAGTTCTGCACTCTTTTTATTTTATTTTTTTCGAATTCTTCCTAGGAAGAAAATCTTTTTTTAAATTTTCTTATGTATATATTCAAAGTGTGATGTTAAATTTAACCTGGAGTCAAGAATAATTCCTAAGTATTTCATTTCATCAACCCTTTCAATAATTTTACCATCAATATTTACATTCATTGTTATGCCATGTGCTTTATTACCTATTTCCATATATTGTTGGCTTTTGTGAAGTAAAAGAGCTGAAACCTTTATCACGTGGGTGAGATTTATCCGGCTGAACCAAATCACAACTTCTTCACAAAAATCAACAGATGGAAGAGTTGAGGAAATGTGGATGTTCAAACACGGTCAGAATGGTAAATGTTACACAGTGTGTAAAGTGGCCACTTAAACCAGCCAATGACATGTCGTAAGCCCTGTAAATGCCTAGACTTCCATATTCCCTTCTCAAAAATGTTTTCCCTCTCTGATGAAATAAATTTAAATATGAACAACTCCCTAGGGAGAAAATCCAGCCAGTCTCCAAGCATTTGGACATAATAAAGCATTGTTGATGTACTCATTTGACTGAAGTACTGAGTAAGATTCAATCAACTCATTATCAAGGTATTAGTTATGTATACCTTCACAAAGAAGATTGTGTAACTTTGAAACCGGTCGTAAAAAAAAAAAGTAGTTAAAAACAAATCGTTTTATATTTAGTGTAGTTATAACTATTTGACCGCGGGAATTAACTGCATAAAAATGAACAATTTTTGCATTATCGATTCTTTCACGTTCCTTTGTTGTTCATATGTCCATGGTAGGGACGATGTAAATGTACTGCAAATCGGCGCTCCCGACTTTATGTGCAATATTGTTAAGAGTTGCAAAATATGTCGTATTGGATTTTAAAGAAAATGATGACTTGCTTCATCAGTCATTGCACTACTTCAGGTGAACTGATTTAACGCGTGGGTGTGTTATCGACTAAGGACTGTGAACCCCAAATGTATATAAAGTGTTTAAATAAATACATATTTTTTAAAGTAACCAATTGTTCATCACCACTGTTGTTCCATTTCGCCATGACATTCGCCCATTGAAACACAAAACCCCTTTATCATTCAAGTTTATTATGAGACCGTGTAACTATAACATCTGTTTTCCTTTTGTATAACTTTTCAATATTGTCTAGCTGACAAAATGCTTATTCTCTTCAAATTGGCTATTTGGATTGATGGCCTTTTCATCATTGTTTTCGCGTTATCAAGAAATGATGACTTATGTAAAGAAACTTTTCGATGAAAAAATAATATGCAAGGAAAGCTTTTGGACGCCAATCGTTATTTCATTAGGTTCTATTCACCTGTTTTCCCGTGTGCGAAATAAAGAATTTAGTTCCGTAAGTGAAGTAGAACCGATGCTGTTTTGGAATTATGTTTTTGACTCAATGACCAACCGCACTCAATGGTGCATAGGACACTGCATTGGTACACCGACTGCAACGTTTGTTGATGGGTGTACCAGCAGATTGTGCAGGTGTAACTTCACCAGCACCTTGGTTTTGCGCTGACCAGAGCTCTTCTTGTAGCCAACTGTGAAAAGAATTGATCTTTTTTTCGAGCTACCTTCCATTTTCTGGTCAGAACAGCAGCAAACACTTTTAATTTTTTTCTTAATGTCTTCTTCTGGAAGCCCTGGCATCTAAGACGTAGGATAATTTATCATGGAGGCAATGTAAGCTCTATACTTAATTTGGTTGACAATATTGTCACGACATAAGAGATCGAAAAGATGAAGGCGTGTTATTTCTCGTGCGACACCTGGGGACAAAAAAACTTCCTCTCAAAACGTGGCTATATACGAGGGTTAAAATTAAATTTATTTGAAAGCTAGATAAATACGCAAGAAAACAAAAAAAAATTGCTAGAAAGTGCTGGGAAAAAGTTCTACTCTATGAAACTTGATAACTTTTACAAAATGTGTGATGATTTTTCGATGCTGAGTTTTATTTTTTTTCAGTTAAATAAATAACGTTTATCAAAAAAAATTATAAATGTCTTACCTGCAGAAGTAGAAGCCATGATGAATAAAAAATATGGATGAATATTATTTATTGTTTCAGCAATTAATTTGTGGAAAAACATTTTGAATTTATTTAAAATAAAACATTTTGTAAATTTACCACACAAGAGTTTAATACAAGTGTTCTAATGTATTCAATATGGATGAATATAACACAAATAAGCTATAGCAGTGCACAACGGAGTTTTAGTCCCAACACTTGTGTATGGAAGTGAAACATGGAACTGGCAGAGGAAGGATGAAAGCCGAGTGAACGCGGTTGAAATGCGATCTCTTAGACGAATGTGTGGGAAATCAATGTATGACAGGGTTACGAATGATGAAATCAGGCGAGAGTGTAAATCTGAGTCAAGTATAATTGATAAGATTAAGAAAGGGTCTCTGAGATGGTTTGGTCACGTAGAACGAATGGACGACGAAAGAATGGTAAAACAAGTATATATGGCGAAAATGAACGGCAACGTGAGACGAGGACGACCAAGGAAGACGTGGCATGATCAGATAAACCAAAATCTTAAGTCTGGTCATGTCAAAAGCAGACAGAACCGAAGGGAATGTATGACAAGATGTATGAATGTGGAAGAGGCTGGGATTGTTTGCCAGGATAGACGTGTGTGGCGGTCCATTCTCTCTGCCTACCTCTACGGAAAAATGGCGTGATGGTAGTGTGGCGGTTAGCGGCGAAACGATGCAAATGAACCGATTTTGTTATTGCATGGAATTAGGTAGGTAAATAACGGTCAAAATTTCAACGAATCGACTTGAAATTTACTGTGAGATCTCAATGACTAATATGCTTTCCTAATCCTTTACAATTTTCCATTTCTAAGTTATTGGGTTTCTTACCCTAAGTAGCTCGTAATATCGTATTTTGAATCACCGTGCGTCGGCTTCTGTGCTCCGTAAATTTATAGACGATAAACTCATAATAATTATGGTTGAAATAAAAAAAACCTGTAAAGCATAATTTTCGTAATATTATACCTCGAGCGCACTTTGCAAAAGTGATTCTATGCTGCATTAATTTTAATTAGATATTTACCTATATCTTCTATCACGCCTACTAAAAGTAAGAAAATGATTATTTTTTGTTAGCATCCTTACTGATACTTTTTACCGCACGCGCCTGAGCACTACATCAGAACACCATCTTGATCATCTGTTACACGTAGGTATGGTAAGGTGATCAGTCTGACGCTGCGGATGCCAGTCCAAGGAGAGCGTTTTTATTATAATATTATTATTATTATTATTATTAATCACTATAGGCAGGCAGCCTTTGCTGATGCGCCTATATCTCGTGTACTGCTTTTGTCTGCGTTCTTCTTCCTTCAGAAAAGCATCCAAACGGTTGAACTGGTTTATTAAAACGGAATTGACAACTAGACTTGGCAATTTATTCCAGTCTGTAACTAGCCTGCTGGACAGGAACTTTTTCTTGGGATTGGGGACGATAGAGCTTCCAGCTATGACCACGTAAATTTGTGTTAGGATTTAATTGATACATCTCATGCAGTGGGCAGTCATAGTGATTATTGAGTGTTTTATAAGTTTTTATAAATGTAATATTTAAATTCAGAGACAGTTCAGGTACTTGGGTAGCATCATAACTGAGGATCTGGAACCTGACACAGATAAAATGCAGAATAGAAGCGGCCCGAACCACATTTAATAAAATGAAAAATCTTCTTTGTGACGATAATACAAGGGACTGGTGCTGATCTTCAACTGTTGACATTTGGAGAAGGTATCCACATTGACAGCAAAGGCTTCTGTACTCACTCAACACTTATCTATGCACTTGGAATGGCAAAAATCATGTTCAAGTTCAACACTTGTTGGTTGTATTTTAAATTGTTTTAAGTGGCTACTTTTTACACATAAGCCTTTTTAAAATACAACACAAAATTAGAATTTGACATTGAGGGTGTAATAAAGTTTGAGTTAAAGCAGCACTATCTAGCGGTTAAAAATTGTAAATTTGAGGTAGTCATAGCGCATTCATCAGATCATTTGACATTTAAAATGACATAATGGGCACGCACTGCAAGGTTTGTTTGTTTGTTTTTCTTTATTATCCACTGTTTACCGCCTTTTATATGTAACACAAATTGATAAAATAAAAAAATAAAAAAATAAAAAATATTTTTTCGTCTTGATCATTTTCAGTGAATAAAAAAAATGTAATAGAACGTTTTCAAAGTAAAGTAAATAAAAACAAAAAGTTTTGAACATCTAATTTTAACTCTTTAACTTTACGAAAATTAACAGATGGAAGGATTGAAAGAATTTGGATGTTTAAACATTGGCAGAATAGTGAATATTACACTGTGTGTAAAATAGCCATATAAAACAGCCAATAACAGGTCATATGATCTGATAATGCCAAGACTTCCATATTCCTTTCTCTAAATTGTTCTCCATCTTTGTTGTAATATGTTAATTTTAATAACTCCCTAGATGATGAAATCCAATTGTTATCCATAAAAATCTGGAAATACTTAGAATATTGTTGAACAATATTTTAATATGAAAATAAAAATTGGAGTAAAAATTAACAGTTGAAAAAAAAAACTTAAATTTTAAATAAAAACAAGTACGGAAATAAATAAGTAACCAAACAATCTAAATTCAGAAAACAAAGTTTGAAGGAGAGTTACAAATTTCAAAAATAAAAAAGACTTTCCAATTCTTAGGAGCCACTTTTTAGAAATTCGTATGAACCCGAGTCGAAAGGGTGAAATTAATAAAATGAGAAGATACAGAAGAAATAGATAAAATAGAAACGAAAAAAACTAGTTTCAAAATGAAATCCGTCATTTTGAGTAACACCGCATTTTTAGAGAAAAGGCACTGCTTGGCGTAAATCGCAATTTAAAAAAAGGAATAATAGAAACTCCCCTAATTTTTTATGGCCGTTAGGTCGAATTTCTTTTAACGGATGCGTTTTAATTTGATTATCACTCAAACCAATTAAATCAACCGTTTCAAAACCTTTTAATTTGTCGGTCAGAACACGAATATACTGTTCATGTTTATCACATCCAAATGCCAAACAAGCATTCTTCGCGTCAGACACCTCGCCCAAAGAGTAATAAACATAAAAAAATATTTATTTATAAAAAAAAAAAGAGCAAACAAAATTATAGGCGAATTGTAGTTTTCTATATATTAAAGTAAATACAATGCAAAAAACAAGAAAAAAACTGTACCAATGAAAAGCCACTCCGTATTATTCCACTTGTAAAATAAATAAATAAAGGAATCGTAATAAAAAAGAACAGAAAAAATTATTTTTTTTACTCTGTCTTTACAAAATTCTTTCGTCAGCGGATGCTCACGGAGTAACCCCAGATCGGACTTCCTTCCTTTCTTCTTTCAAACAAGAATTAATAAATATTATATGAAATCAAACAAAAAAATAAAGCACGTAAAACCTTTTTGAATAGGAACAGTTAGATTCATTTATAACTATTATTTGCAAATGTGGTTCTAACATTTTCTTTGTGAGTAAATATATGTAACTTTATTAAAAAAATTGCAATACTTTAGGATTCTAGGAAAAGATACATTCTTATGCTTGAAATATCAAAATTCTATTATTACAATAGATTGGTAATCTATCTATCAATAAACCTATCAACAGTTTTTTTTAATTATAAATACTTATTTTTTTAAACATTTTAAGTTGGGTACCTGTAACAAAATATACACACTAAATCAAACATTCTATTCTTTGATACAAATAATAATGCCTATTCAGTTTTACAATTAAAATAAGTTAGAAACTTACAGTAAAATCGGATTTATTTATTTTATTGTATCTTAAAAATTTACACATTCAGATAATTTACCCATATTCTCTGATTTGATTATAATTTTCTGTGTTGAACCAGGACCACGAATTTATTTTATATAAACGGAAACTTGAACATCAATTGTTTGTGATCCTTTGGCACTGTCGTACGGCATAACCTTTTTTTGTAAAACAAATCCTTTAAAAAACGATAGAAAATCTAGTCAAAACTTCAGGTATTTTCATGATGGGCCGCTGGCAGACTTTTTGTTAGCAAATTTGAATGAATACATAACCAACCTTTATGGAAATCATATTACCTTACTTATGTATAGTAGTATATTTATTTTCCATTTGACTGGACTGTTGCACTATTTTAAGATACATATATATTTTTAAGGGAATAACCTGCTAAGCCTCTATTTTAAGGCTTGTCAGCAGGTGGGATAGAGGCTATAGATGTGTTATGGAAGAAGGTAATTAAAAATGCACCACAATAACCAGACCAATTGAGAAAAAAAATGTCTCTTGGATTTTCTAATAGCAACTGGCGGGAATCGAACCCGCGACGGCAGCTTCACAGTTGGCCGTCCAACTAACTGCGCCACGGCGCCTGTCAGTTGGAAAATACCTATAATAAACGCAAGATTTAATATTTATATATCATCTCTACCTTTTCCCCATCCAGTGGTACAAAGGGGACTGCATTGTTAATTTTGAGGCGTGTACGAGTTGTGCAGAAATTATTCGTCCCGGAGAAAGAAAATTTAGTTGGGACTGTAATTTAAATAGCGCTATTTTTGTGAAAATCACCTCAAGGGCGCGGTATGATAAATTAATACCACAGCCTGTCTCACAGCTACAGAGCGCATGGACGGTTGGGATTCTAGTTCCTCGTTTCCAATCAAGATTAATTTTAATTATTACAGATAAGAGTTTGATTACAGTACGTCTTGCAGCTACAGAGCGCATCGATTGCAAGAAATCTAGCCCCCCCCATCTACACATTTTTAAAATTGAAAAAGAAATTTAGTGTATAACTGAAATAAAAAAAAAAAAGTACTAATAAAAGGAGTAAGATTACAACACGTCTTGGCGCATGGAACCTAATCTAACCTGCTGATGTGTTGACGCTTGACTTGGTGCTGGAACCTTCTGGTGAAGCCGGCGGTCGTAAATGCAGGCACAGCTTGTATGGAGATAGAGGTCTAAGTAGACGCTTACCCAGCTCGGTTGTTTTAGTTTGTGTCGGTAGAACTTCCTTGGTATGATGTTGTTTGCGTGCTGGATTAATTGTGTTGTTGACAGACACTCATACGATTATTATTGTGTGGAGCTGCGCTAGGAAAATGGAAAGCGATACGGGTAGATATTAATTTGCTGCCGAGAGTTGGTCGGACCAGATAAATCAAATGCAGCTTTGTTGGATCATCTGTAACATGGCGTAAAGGTGAAAGGTGGCGCCAGTCCAGAAACGATGAAATATTGAAGTTCAAAAAACCCTTAAAATCAAAATATCACGTTTACATTACCAGGAATCGAATCCAGGACCTCAAGAACGGTAGGGGAACACGTCAACCAATACACAATAGGATGGACTTATCTTCCCTCGATTTCCTTATTCAGGATTTTTACTGGAGAGCAGCCATCAAGTCGTAAAAAAGGACTAGTGGTCCAGGGCTCTGGTTGTATTACACACACAGAACTGTATTTTAAATATTTAAAAATAAAGGATTATAAATATTATGGCACCTTAAATGTTAATTCTTTTTTACATCGTGTCTCTCGTATCTTGAATCGCGTTTTCTCACTTGTATACATTATGAGGGCATTGTTTTGTGTGAGCCGCCGGACGCTAGCCTTCGGGATGGAGAGGGATGGTGCGACGGGACGGAGCGGGAGGAAGAGAGAAGAAGGACGAGCCGACTGAAATAATTTAGATGTTTTGTAATTTAGTGTAATTTAGCTGTCAGGTCTAGTTATTAAGACATCACGTTCGGAGAGGTAGCGTCCGCGAGATGCATGAGCCAAGCCGCTCGGGAATATTGAGTATAGAGTTATTTTACCTCCTCGTTTCTCTGTACTCCTAGTACTAAATGGATAATCATTTCTATGTCATATTTTAATTTTTAACAATTATTTTTTATTTCGCATTTGCCTACCATGCAAGAGGTCACGAGTTCGATTCCTGACATGGTTGATATGAAATATTATTAAAATATATATTTTTTTTAAATTCATTTTATTCATATAACTATACACTTATATTTCAATTTTCAATTTTTCAATTTTTTTATTTTCTATTAAAACTGAAATCCCACCAAGCCACTTTCTATAGCTTGTTGATGGAGATTTACATTTATACTAACTTTTATAATATTATCTAAAATTATAAAAACAATGAATTTACTGATATAATTCACAGCCGAAAAGATCAGTAATTTTCATGTTTACACAAATAATAATAATAATTGTTATTTTTTTAAATACAAGAAAATTACTGAAAAATTAAAATATCTACACGCTGCTATTTATGTATAAACTTTTGATCGAGTAACCACTCTTATCTTATTTTAAACCAGACAATGACAGGTCATAAGCCTTGTAGATGCCTAGACTTCTATATTCCATCCATCGAAAAATCGATACAACTTATGTTAACAATCAGTACATAAAAATCCCATTTAAGTGTTGCTAACCCTACATTGGGCTTTACTCATAAACTTGGTATTAATTTACGCCTAGGCATAGTTGTAGAATACGAATAGGAATACCATATTTATTACAGTGGCAGAATAAGTGGTATCCCCATGCTTATTCTATCCCCATGCCTAGGCATAACTTTATATTAGGTTCATAAGAAAGGCCTACTATGGGTCGAAATTGATAATTCATGGCAGAAATTAAAAAAATATATTAACCCTTTAAGTCCGGGTGTATTCAATAAATTGATTTGACGTTTTTTTTTACCCTTGTACCTTGTACCGAAAATCAAAAGCGGCGAGTTTTTTTTAATCACTGAAACCCCTAAGTACGTCCCTATTTTTTTGTGTTCGTCGGTAATCAGCGTTTCACAGAAAAGTTCGTTTTTAATTTTGACAGCTGGTTTCTGGCTGGATCGTTTGTTGTGGAACGAATTCCTGCCGTTCTTATAAATGTAAAGTAAGGCAAGTTTTAAACACATTTCAGAAAAATTGAGTTAATTTTATTGCATGAACACAATATATTGTAAAATCAAAACACATTTCGAAATTAATTTTGTTGGTTGGTTATCAGGTTGAGACACATTGATCATAAAAAAAAACACTCAAGAATTTCTGAAGCAAGAAAAAAATTAATTAAACGTATCAACAATATTTTGAGTTTGTCCAAATTTTTGAAGACAAGAACTGGATTCAACTCCCTGGGGAGCTGTTCATATGAACATATTACAACAGAGATGAAGAACGTTTAAGATAATCCACCTGGTCCATAAAGAAGTACAGAAATTGAAAAAATAACATTTTCAGGCGTTGCCTAGTATGCAGGTGAAATAATTCAATTAGATGAATCTCACCCGCATAAATAAAGGTTTCAGCTCTTCAACTTCACAAACATCAACAGATAAAAGGATTGAAGGAATATAGATGTTCAAATATGGGCAGAATAGTGAATGTTACACAGTGAGTAAAGTAGGCACTTGAACCTGCCATTGACATGTCATAAGCCCTGTAGATGCCTAGACTTCTATATTACCTTCTCTTAAACGTTCTTCATCTCTGTTGTAATATGTTAATAATTAAATGTACTTTAAAAATACAAGTACATTTAATTAATTATTAATTCCACATATGATAAATGCAACTACTACACTGACTAAGGCATCAAATAATCATTTATTTTATTATATCATCAAAAATGGTTCTTCAAACCTTCTATCATTATACATATATCACAGCACAGGCTGTCTCTTCTTTCTAGTAACGAGAGAATCCTTACAATACACATTCACCGCCCTGTTTTTCTTTGCCTTCTCTTTCACATTAGTATCTGCTCAATTATGGAATAATATACCTGCTAATGTCGGAGACCCCCTTTCTTTATTTCTATTAAATCACGTATGAAATATCATTTATTAAATATTTTCCTTCCTCCTCCCTCTTTCTTTTCCTCTTTACCCCCTCCCCTCTTTATAGTATAGAGAAGATATTGAGTCAATTTTTATTTATTTAAACAAAATGTTTTGTTTTATTATGAAAATACAATAATATAACTACAGTATGTTCATATACCAATGATTTTCTCAAATTGAACGGTTTGGGTAGGTAGGAAGAAATTGCCTTAAAGTAATATGCCCGCCCTTATGCATATGTATGTAAACTGTATAATTATATTAAGTGTTTAAATAAAAATATTTAAAAATATCTAAATATTAAATAATAATAATCTTTATTAGCATTAAACAAATTATTTAAATAACAAAAATAATAATAATAATATGTTGCATATTATTTTTTACTCCCAAATATTATTTACTATAGTATAGAGACAGTCTCTAGAAACCATATATTAATTATCATTTCAATTTTGTTTATATATTAATTATTGTTCTATTGATTTCAATGATACTGTTTTTTTTGTTTTTTTTTTCTATACTACAATATTTTACTTTTATTTTGTTGATTTCAATGAAACTATTATTTGGTTCATTTGATTATGTATGCATCTAAATTATTATAGTTTATATTTAAATATTTATATCTGATTATCATTTTTACATTGTATTCTTTGGAATTTTATTACTTATACCTTGTTTTTCTGGATTGTTATTCTATTGCATCACATGTCAAAATAACTTTATCTAATTAATTTTACTATGTATTTTTTATTGTTGATTATTATGGCTTGACACGGACACAGCCTTACATGCCTTAAAAAGTAAATTAATATTTAAACGAGTGTAATTTTCAATTAATTAATAAATAAATAAATGTGTGCAGTAAAAAAAATCATTTCATTCATTCAGTCTGGAAGAGTTAATAATTAATTTTTAATTTGCATACACATAAATTTCAAATTGATTGAAAATGTACTTTTTGTTATTACTACATAAGATTAAACTGACCATTTCCTGTTTCTAAAATGTTCTTCGTATCTGTTTTAATATCATGTTTACCATCTAAGACTTTTGAAAATGTACATAAGTACTAATTCCATATAAGAAATACATGTTTTTAAAAAACTATGGAGTAAATGACCTTTGATTTATACATTCAATCATTAAAATGTCATTTACAAAGTTTTTTTCAGACTTTTTCTCTAAATTAACATATTTTGAAGCAGAATCATTACTTTGTCATTAAACAAATAAAGTTAGATAATATGTAACGTTCTAGAATTTATTCAAATAATCCTACCTTCATAATAATAATGTCGTCATATACATAAATGTTATTAAAAACCAATGAATTTTTTTTTTTTATTATTTATATACGGCATTTCTGCCATTTACATATATGTGGTATAAAGAGTGCTTAAAAATAAAAATATTTTTAAAAAAACGAGTATGAAATATTAATATACTCGTACTGTACACATTATTAATTACTTGAAATACATGTATATTTTAAAGAAATCATACAATAACAAAATCCATTAATCAATCAAATTATAACTATTCCAACCCAATCTTTTGAAGATGATTTGCTCTTTTTGATAAAAATATGTTGGTCACTTTATTTTTTAAGTTAGGCAGAGATAAACTAAATATATCAAAATATGATGCATATTAATTCCAGGTATTCTGTCATCTAAATATAGGTGAGTGATATTGAGCTACCGTTCGAGAATTTTGACAATAAAATATTGTAGATGTTCTGCTTAATATAGGTGGTACATAGAATGAAATCAATTTTAGTAGATCAGGGGTATCAAACATTGGTTTTATTATTTTATATAAAGTCATAAGATCGGTCGATGTTCTTCGTTCTTGCAATTTAGTTAATTTAAGAGAGTCTAAAATTTTGTTAATATTTTGCATATCAATCGTGGATTTAATATTTAAGTTGTTCGGAACAAACATTGCGAACATATTAATAAGAAACTTCTGCCCTACGGGAAATTGGATACAAAAATGTATTTTTCTCGCTCTGCTTACTCTTACGGAGTAACAGCGTGATGGTTCGTTGTTGTTGTAGATTATGTATCAACTTAAATTTATTTAAGAGAACTAGATTTCCGTAGGCATTAATTTTCCCATAAGCATCTATACCGTAAGATTTTCTAGTGCTGTGGGGTATTTTCTGCAAATGGAAAAATGCAGTTTATGTGATCAACGCGCACAAAATGGTGCATAAGACACTGCATTGGTACACCAATCGCAGCGTATCTTAATATTTTTTATTACATGAAATATTATCAGTCTTAAGCTTCAGGTACCAGTCCAGGGACTTTGAATTATTCTGGTGTGAAAACACCGTTTTAAATAAATATTTCAAATCAACCATGTGAGGAATCAAAACCGAGACCTCTCGCTTAGTAGGCAAACGCCCTGACCATTACACTACGAGGCCCACAAGTATGAGGCTGAAAGCTGCCTAGCTATTCTTAGCAGAACAAAGAATTGATCTTAGTGCACTCGATAATATCAATATTTATTTATATATACGCTCAATGGGCATTTTTAAGAACAAGAAAAAATATTATAAAGGAAAGTAGAAAGATACAATGGTATATTTTTACATAGACTTGGTGGGAGTGGAAGCGGGAGAGAGGTGTTTATAATTAAATTTGATTCAGTTATCGTATGAAAGAAGACAACTTGTTATCAAATAAATCAGGACTGGTATGTTTGTTGGTAGACCTAAAAATTCTGAGCATAGGGGAATGAAAACCATAGTTAGTTCTATAGTTATCGGTATGAAAGAGTAAGTTATCAATATCTCATTTTTTCAAAATTGTAGACTATTTGGCATGACTATATTCAATTGTAGATGGGAATTGAGAAGGTGCATCGAGAATAAGAACGAAGTAAACCATGAACAGATAAGCGTTCAAATTTTGCACTACTGTCGAGTGGGTGACAAAATGTCGCGTCTTTCCAGCATAGCGCCCCTGGAATCTAAGTTCGTGTTCATTGTTGGTCATTTCACTAATAGATTCCGCAACACTCGCTCGAATGGAGTCATTTTCAATTTTAATAGTTTCCCTTTCGTTCATAAAATATAATGTTCACAAAACATGAAACGTAAGGGGCACAAACCATAATGCATCGAGCTATTACAATTAATCAACAGTATTTTGAGTATGTCTAAATATTACTAGACAAATACACAGTGGATTAAATTCTCTAAAATTTAACTCTTCATGCCCAATTTTTCTAATTCTAACTAAAAATATATTTTTAAGAACGTTTTTTAATGCATATACTGGGAAAAATAATGAAAAAAAAAGGTTTAAATTTTTCAATTGTAATTTAATTTTTATGGTATAATACTCATTATTATGGATAATTTATAGTGAACCATTTTCGTAATATAATAAATATCTCATGGGCGCTTTAGTATTTCTATGGATAAATAAATTTACAAGGTATTTGGACAATATGCCACATTGGGTATTAAAAGGTTAAAAAATACAAAAATATAAGGAAAACAATATCTTTTCATATAACAAAGAAAGTTGCAGGAACAAGTATACCTTCAAATCTTTTTAAGACAACAAAGAAATCACCATTTGAACTTAAGCTAAATTACGCTTTTGTCATAATACGCGCAACTGACTTTTTGTTTCAAATTTTATCTAAAAGTTTTAACCCTGGGGGCGATTTCTAAAATAAACTATAGTGGCTTGTATGTATACAATATAATAAACCAGTCACCGAGTGATAAACATGTTTGAAATCACTTTTATACACCGATAATCGGTATTTAGCAGATCGTCTACATTAGGCATTGTAGGGTTAACAATGTTGCAAAATACAGGATGTTTTATGTTCAAGGCCGAAGTTTTTTTTATAACATTAAATAAAGCACTATTTCGTAATTTATATTTTATTGATTGATTATACGGCTTTAAACAATACGTTTGAAACATGATTTCGGTCAAGTGGCCGGCCGCCTCTTACCGTGGAGCAAATGCACTTACAAGCATATTTTTCATGACTTTTTACAGACTGGTTTTGTTTCGGCAATTAAATTTCGGATGTTCTTCTCAAACATCAGAATTTTAGTTGGTTAGCTAGATTACACCTTTTCATTCAAGTACCCTCATAGGGAGAAATCGGGGGTGGTCAAACCAGGGGGTCATATGGGCCAGTCGACATCACCACTTTTTTACATCATTCATTCGGCGGGGAAACGTTTCTATCAAAATTTGCATCGTAGCATGAGCTATGTGTGACGTGACACCACCCTGATTACCAACTTACCCAGGCTTCTAGAAATGTTATCTTTCTCTTTTGGTATATATTTTTTGATTTTTAACATTAACTATAGACTTTAAAAACATTTTTTTTGCACCACAACAGGCCAAGAAGCCCAATTATAATGGTGAATTACAGCACAATTCAGAATCACAGAATCTCATTTTATTTTGTAGTCTCACCGGGAATCGAACCTGGAACCCTTTATGCATGAATCAAACGTCTTAGCTATTACATTCGAGATTGCGTACGTTTATTTTTATTTTACTCAAGCGTTAAAATACAAGCTCAAAAAAAGTATATTGTTAAATAATACGCCAATCTGTTATTTTGCGAAAACCAATTCAATGGGCCAACAATAAATATGTAATCAACCCTTATGCCACATTTTCCTCTTGTTCCTTACCTCTGCACTCTCTGCGGGTATTATTTGACGGTTTGGACGAAAATCGAGTATAAATTAGGGGTTAGAAATACAATCAAATCTTATTTTATGATTGTGTAATCGGCGCGTAAACTTCCATGTTTAATTTCATTTTAATTAGAGGAATCAACTTAATTACTGTTCCTCGAGATTACACTGGTCACGACTTCTTTAATATTTTTAAACTTAATTTATTATTTATTTATGAAACATAATATCGTCGCCGTTCGGACAAAAGTCACTAACCCGAAAAACATCATTTTTAGAAATAGCTATTTGAAAGTTTGGAGTTAAAATTTGGTTATGTGACTTTTGCTTGTTTATAATCTGAACAATGCAAGGTATAAAAATAAGTGAAAGAAAGTAAATATTAGGAACAACAATTATTGTAATGTTCTGGTTAAAAACTTGTTTTTTTTTAAAGAAATATTTTATAATATATTTTTTCATTTTTTTAAAATTATGTATTATAAAACAAATACATTAATAAATTACTCAACTTTTATCCAACTAAGTTACCTTGGTGACGTTTGCCTCTTTAAAAACATGAGTTTACGCTTCAAATAGTATATTTAACTCAAAATTGTCATTTTTAGGGTAAGTATATTATTCTTAATTCTACATAATATTCCCAAGGAGTTTAGAGAAAATATAATTTTAGAACAAGCATCTAATTTTTATTTTTCATATCAACACTTTAACTATTGACAACAACATGCGAAACAAAATAAAAATTGATTATAACATATGATCATTCATAAACAAACAAACCATCATCCCGATTCTCCAAAGAGGTAGGCAGAAAAATAGAACGTCTTATACCTTTGTCTTTACAAACAGACCTCGCTTCCTTTACGTTAATTCATCTTCTCATACTCGAATGACGATTATTCTGACTTTTGACATGTCCATCTTTTTATTTATTTAACTTTTTGTACATAATGTTATTTGTACATTGGCGGGCTTATTGCCAAATGGCAATTTCTTCCAACCAACCAAGTCAAGTCAACCAAGTTTCAAAAATCAAGTCATGCCACAATTTTGTCGGCCTTCCTCGTTTTTTACATTCTGCTGTAAATCTTCTAAGCCGTTCTTTCGTTGTCCATCCGCTCTACGTGTCCAAACCAAAGCAGAATTATTTCCTTGATTTGATCAATTATGCTTATCTCAGTCTTATATAATGGACGAATCTCGACATTTATGCACCTTTCATAGGTACTTAGTTTTGCCACACATTTGCCTGAAAAATCCCATTTCGACAGCATTCTTCCTTATTTCATCCTTATTTTTCTTACTCCGTACTTCGCTTACACACATTTAAAAATAACATCACCTTATTTTGACACACACTTCTATCTCCTTACACTTTCATATGTATATCTTGTCATACGTACCTACTTTCGATTATGAACGAGAAGTTTGACTCTATTTTAACTATATTAAAAATAATTTTAAAAAAAATAGAATTTATCCAGCAGAATTCAAAGGCTTTCTCGTATTGGCTAATAGAGATGGCATGAAAACACAAACGTAAAACAAATATTATACAAAAACGTTTTTAAGATTTTCATGTTTTTAATAAATTTTAATTTTAAGTAGATCAAAGAGATTACGCGTAATTTTTATGTTCTATTTTGGGCCGTTCTAAATAATAAAAACCAGAATCAAAATTACATAGAGTCATAAAAATAAATTAGGGAATAATGTAAATGGTGATTTTTAGTGCCCCAGGTTCTAAACACGAAAGGGTGAAATTGATAGTGATCTTTTATTTTTCAAATGATTTAATTTGGAAACAAATTTACCGCGATTAGCGCTAATGTTGGCTGGAAACTAAATTCAACAACCCCTAAATGTAAAACGGGCCTTGAATCAAGAGGACTCGACGAAATGGGGAACATGCAACGTTTTTTTAAAATTCCAAAATATTAACATTTTGTAAACAAATACTGGGTTTTTTTATACTAAAACAAATGATATAAAATTTTATTAAATAACTTTACTATTCACCATCATCGTCACGACCCTATCTGCACCAGGCGGTGCACCTTATTCATTCATCAAAATTGAAATTGAATTGAATTGAATAAAACACAGTGCATATTGATCGTCCGTTACATGGAAGTAAGGTGATCAGTCCTATGCTTCAGGTAAAACCATCTGTTAAATCAATGTTTCATGCCAACCTTCCCAGAAATCGAACCCGATAAGTGGAGTGTCGTAGATGAACGCATCAACCACTACAGTAAGAGGTGAATTTGTCCCCCCTCAATTTTCTTTTTCCAGAATGTTCACCTTTTTGGCTCCTTTTCAACATACAGAACTCTACTCTACATCCGCCCGGACGCAGAAAAATAACTTTTATTTATTTTGATTTCAAATGTTATTTTATTCTACTGTATTTAAAAATTATGTTTTAAAAATTAATTAAAGACTCGCATATTATAGCTTCATACATTTTTTTGTTGCGAAATATATTATTTTGAAGAAATATTAACGATTTTAAGTACCATAGATTCTGATAATTAATGAATATTTTTTTTAGTGTTTTATTTAAATATAAAATGTAAATAATGTTACCGCACGATTTTCAAAAAAACCCAACTTTTTTAATTCAATAGCAATGTTTATATTGTTATGGTTTACGCAAATAAATTTGCAATGGGACCATATTCCAACTAAAAAAACAACCGAAATCGATTGAAATTTCTCGGGTAAATCGTTTTTAGATAGTTCCTACTAACATTTTACTTTTAAAACGCATTGCACTGTACCTCTATATTTAGATAAATTTTTAGAACAAGTGTAAGATGTATATTAGAAAAAACATTTGAAAAAAATCTTAACCGGTGAAATAAAAAACAATAGCATGTTTCTCCTCTTTTGGTCGTGTGGCAACACTCAACCTTTGGGGGCCGATTTCTCATGTTAATGCAGTATTATTCTGTTAGGAAATAATAGAGTCATTTTCTTGTAAATAATCCCAAATTGCGGAGGTATACCTTGATCTCGTACGGATAGAAAACAATTTATTCATATTTATACATTATTTTAGGCTCTGTTTTATGGCATGTTCAAGGGTCTATTATAGGCGTTGCCAACCTATAACCCGCGCGTCACTTTGTAATGTATACGTTCAGATAGTTGTAAAAAAAACTCATTCATATTCTACTATTCCTTAAAACCTACAATAATATTTTTAATAATAGTTTTTGTTTCAGTAAAATGGCTTAATAGTTTAGAGACATTTCTACCATATGACTAGACAGGTGCCACCGTTTTGTAGCAACAATTCACGGGTAGTGTATGCTTGTAATGCCGTATTAAACAGACTTCATGAACTCGGCAATAGTTATTCCCACGTATCCGATATATTTAGTTTAGGGTATTGTTCCCATAGAACAAACCGTTTGAACGTTTTCAAAGAGGGTGAATGGTAATTATATTTACTACATATATATATACACAGTTTATTGTTCACTTTGCCCAGCTGTATGAAACAGTACTTATGATTTTCTTGTATTACTGTAGAAAGTTTTATTATTTAAACTTTCTACTGAATATGCTGTATAATTTTAAGGTTAATTTTATAAATATAAATCTTGCATAATTTTTAGGTTTAATTTTTTTTTTATAAATCTTGGGTATAAGGAAATTTATGTTTTTTTAAAAAAAAATATGCAAATATAAATACATAATAATACTTAACCTCAATATCAAATACATAGATGGCGCTCCAAACGCGCTAGCGAAAGCTTTCCTTGTTTCATGACATATATACAAAAACCAAAAATATCACCGATATGGATATTCGCTAATAAGCGGAATGGGGAATGTTGTAGCATCTACATAAAAGTGGCCACTTGAACCAACCTATGACAGGTCATAAGCCCTGTAAACGCTCGAATATCCATAATCTTGAAACAAAAATTCTACCCATCTCTGTAGTGATATAAATAAAATAAATACATATATTAAGCCAAATATGTAGTGTTATAAATGTTTGTAAAAGGCAGATTTGCCGTTTATGTAAATAAAATAAAATAATTTAAAATAAAACAAATAAAACGAAACATTTGATTTTTATTTATTTATTTTATTGGGTTAACAAACAGTATGTACACAAATATTGACACTTTATTTGTATATTAGTGTAAGACAATCATGCACACACACCAAAAAAATTGTTTATACTTAAGACAATAATTTAAATTATGTTAAATATAACAAATGGAAGATATAGAAGGAAATATAAGAAATGAAAAATAAATAAATAATAATGAAGCTAATTAAATGTCTGCTTCTCTCAATATTGCTATGATTTTTGTAGAGCTAATTGTCATATTACTTTGTTATTTTAGTGTATATTCGTCCTACCTGAACGCAGGACTTGTCTCTTCGTCTGGGACTTGTGTCTCAAAAATGTCAATAAAACTTTTTGTAAATAAATAAAACAATAAATTAAATTCCTTTTGTGTGAAGTAGGTATTCATGTCTGAAGAAATGATTTTGGTATTTTGTCAGGGTTTGGTTTAACTTACAAAAAATTACAATATTTTCTTAAATTAAATACCTACATAACTTAACCCTTGATAATTCAGACGTGATAATTCATCTACAGGTGATCGAGTGTGAACCTGACTTGACGAAATTGGTGTCACAAATTCACCATTATTAGAGCCATTAACGACAGTTTAAAAAAAAAAGTAATATTATACTCTAGATAAAACTTATCTATTATAAAGTGTTTTAAAATTAAAAGAATACTGACCCAAAAAGTCAGTAAAATTTTCGTTGATTTCGACCCGCAGGCGCAGCTTAAGAAGGTTGCCGATACCCTGACTATTATTTATGAGAACGTTTTGACTCGATTCGATGGTGAAAGGAAGTAAAGAACATCGAAATATCGTACACATTTTTCTCAATAATAACTATTTTTTTCGCCAATGACGGAATTTACAAATAATGTAACAAAGATTGTCATACGGAAAATGTAAATGAATCAAAATGCACAAATTAAAATCAATAAAATCTATTATGTATATGTTAAACTTTGTGGTCCCGTGGCTAGAGTAGTGAACAAGCCACTGCGCCACAACTTGATTTTTATCCAATGAAAAGTTATTTACAACTCTTTAAAATGGCCCTTATAATTGAAGTATTTGGGTAAACCAAAAGAAAACAAATATTTAATTTTAATTAGAAAAAATATTATTTTTTTTATATTTTTTATTTTTGTAATCATTTTATACTTTAAAATCAGGTGACGTTCATTTTGTATGAATATTGAGTCTCAAACTGATAAATTACTCGTATCAATACAAATCATGAAATGCGTGTTATTAACTAACGATATGCCAATGTATATTTATTGAATAAAATTTATTATTATTTATTATATTTTCATTTGCATTCACTTAGGTTACTATGATACATCTAGGAATTACTTGAATTTAAGTGAAGCGTATTTAAAATATGCCTTAACTATAATTATGAAAAACGACAAGAATTTCAGTTATCTCTAAAACAAACAAACCAGCGCGAGCGAGACGCTATCAAAACAAAAAAAACTTTTCTGTGTTATTCCGACTACCAATATAAGCCGAAAACTAAAGATACATTTTTACTGAGACATACCATTGTTACTTAAACAAATTTATAAAGTACCTTAAATATAAAACCGGTATTTCTTATGTATCTACTCTCACTGCCTCCACCTTCCATGGAATCATTTCTCTACAATACCGCAGTGTGTGTGCTGACCAACTAATGCTTTACAAAATTATGACAGAAATGGTTGACTGTACAGAGCTGCTTGGTTTAATAACAATACATGTGCCAGCCAGGATTTGTAGACGGTACCACCTGTTTCATGAACCAATAAGTAAAACATTGTATGTTAAAAATGCTTTTCTTCGTAGGACTTTTTCAGTGTACAATACAAAATTTACAAATATAGATTACACAAACATCACTTTGTCAGATTTAAAATTTACATTAAAAATGCATTATGTAACTTAGTAGACATTATAATAATAAATATGTACATCTCCCTTCCCCTCTCTTCAAGCATTCTTGTCCTAACCCCGCCCAATTTACAGAATCTTAATGTTCTTAAAATGTTTTTTTTTTTAAATCTTTGATTATTGAGTACATGAAAATAACATTTTTATATGTATAAATTATATGTATTTATTTGATATGTAATATATTTTCTTTACTAACTTTGTATACTATGTGGAAATCTGTTATTAGTTCTGAGTTTATACACTATATCTGTTTGTTTACTATAAATATGTATGTAGAACTGTTGATTACTCAAATAAAATAAAATAAAATACCAGTAATTAAAAAACACACTAGCCGCTTTTAATTTTGCTTGGTACCTACATGAGTAAATTAATCTTCTATTCCGTGTTTATTTGAATGCACATCGGGAATGAAAAGTTTATTTAAAATACTTGCTAAGCCGAATGCTCTCAATGTTTAATGAAGCTTTAGTTGAACTTAATCAAGTTAGGTATAATCTCTGTATCAGAAAATATTAACTGTGCAGTTATCAAAAAATGTTATTCTTTTCACTTCATGTTAATAATATTGATCAAGCATGTGTGTATGTATGTTAATTATAAAAAAACGCTTAACATATCGACGGAAAAAGGTTGGGTGACCAATGCGTCATAAAGTGAATTTTGCAGAGGAATCAAATAAAGTGTTTCTTAATGCAAAACGAAAGTTACTTTTATATATTTCGATTAAATTTCGAAATACTACCTTGGTAAGACATGTGCCAAGTAATACAATTAGGACTATGTAGAATAAATGTAAATAAATATCCAAACATGTCATTATAAAATGATGTTTTTATTACGAAAGTGGTTAGAAGACAGACGGTTTCTATACTGATTTATTATTTATATAAAACTTTAATTTAAGAAACTCGGCATTTATCTCGTCAAATACATTTTTATTGTTTTTTTTAAATCATTATTTTTTATTATTTACAAAACACATAAAACATATAGACATATCATACTCCCCAAGAGATGTTAAAAAAACTCATTTGGGACCGTAAATATAAAGAAAAAAGTTTTGTGACAATACGTAATATCATACATAATTAATAGATCCGGAATAGTAAGAAAACATTATGTAAGAAACATAAAACACAGTACTTTACACCATCTATATAAATTACATTGATGTTTTTTTAAAATTATTTGTTGTTAAAAAAACTCATTTGGGACCGTACATATAAAGAAAACAGTTTTGTGACAATACATAATATCATACATAATTAATAGATCCGGAATAGTAAGAAGAAATTATGTAAGAAACATAAAACACGGTACTTTACACCATCTATATAAATTACATTGATAACTATCACTATCAAAAATATTTAAGTAATGTTTTTTAATTGCGACACTTTTGGATTTTTAATTTTTAATTTTATTTAATTTTTTGTACATAATGTAATTTGTACATTGGCAGGCTTATTGCCAAATGGCAATTTCTTCCAACCAACCGATAAAATAAAAGATTTATTAACATATTACAACAGAGATGAAGAACATTTAAGAGAAGGTAATATAGAAGTCCAGGCATCTACAGGGCTTATGACCTGTCAATGGCTGGTTTAAGTGGCCGCTTTACACACTGTGTATCATTCACCATTCTGACAATATTTGAACTTATCTATATTCCTTCAATTCTTTCATCTGTTGATGTTTGTGAAGTTAAAGAGCTGAAACCTATATATAAACAGCTCTCCAGGGAGTTGAATCCAGTCCTTGTCTACAAAAATTTGGACAAACTCAAAATATTGTTTAAAAAATTTATTTTTATAATTCAAGTTACAGAACATATTCAATAGAAAAAAAAGATTAAAAAGCTAAAGATATATAAAAATAGAAATAAACGTATTTGTTTATAAATTAACTTAAATCAAAACTTTTACTTTATGGGAAAAAGGAAAAAAGAGGAAAGAGGAAAGGAGAGATTAAGGAAGAGAAAGGAGATGTTTCTTCATACTTGATTTTCGATTCGACTTTTTGTGTTTTAGCTCATCGGGCAGTTTATTAAATTCGGAATGGCCAATATTTTCCTGAGACCTTCTGCCGGACTTCGTCGAGCGAAACTTAAGACACATGAAGATCCCTGAGTAACGCGTATTGCAATTGTGAATACCATGACCAAATATGTATTTTAAATATTTGGAACAGACAAGTTTATGATATTAAATAGTTATAGTTATGTTATGCAGAAGCATCACTTGGAAAGGAAGTTTTCTATTTAACCTTTTATTTTCTTTCTTCCTTATTCTACTAACATATCTTAATTTTAATAGGTACCTACATTTAATTTTTGTTTTGTAGATGTAAATTAGAATTGTTGATTTATTTATATTTTTTATCTTGTTTTGGTTGCATATATGAGCACCTACTATTTTTGTGTTTTTTTTCATGTTTCAAATAAATGTTTATTATTTTATTTGATAACAGTTTTTTTTTCTCTATTTATCAACTTTTTGAAAATATCTGACACCATTTTATCTGGTTGTGTTGAGTTTTTTTTTTCATTCTTCTTAATACAATTTTTTATTTTTTCAAAGCATCAAAAACAAAATAAATGTCTATATTCTTATATTTGAATCTTAATTAAACTAATGTCTGATCACCCGATGACATACTAATATTTAATAGTTAATCGGAGCAAATATTATGTTTTAATACTTTATGTTGTTCTTTTTATTATGAGTGTGAGCTAAAACGTTTAAAATTAAGAAATTTTATTTTGAGTTGTTAGCACGTTTGTTATTGTGTTCATAACACCACTTTTAATATTTTTTGTGGTGTGTTAGTTTGTTACGAAGGAATTTAGTCAGTCATCAATCATTTGCTAATGATGGCTTTGTGTAACAATCCGTATCTACAAATTACCTTGTATTTTTCATATAATTAATACGCTAGAACTAATGGTAATGAAATATACTTTAACTTTTTTTATTTTAATTATTAAGAACGCAAAACAAAATAAGTTCTCATTATCATCATTCCATTTCTGCATCGAATAGTGCATAGGGCAATGCGTTGGTACACGGCTCCAAGATACCTATCGGACCTTTGTATTAAGGAAAATACATGTCAAAGAAAATCTACCATGAGGTCAGCATTTGATTCAGGAAGAGGAAAACTTGTCAAAATCCGGCGGTCCCCAAACACTAGATTTGAAGATCGTGCTTTTGCCGTTGCCGGCCCTTTCTGCCTGAAACCAATTGCCTTTAAACATACGAATCATCGACAGTCCTAGTCAGTTCAGATCCTTACTAAAATATCACTTCTTTAAATTATCATACCCATAATTTTAAATCAGAAAATATAATATGTCAGTTTAGTTTAGTAAGTATCTAAGTTTGAAAATACAATTGTAAAGCGCTCTTAAAGTGATTTTTCACAAAAATGGCGTTATATAAATCAGCCAGATATTAATATTATTATTATTAATCGCAGTGTATTTAGATCTTTTTTTTTTACATTATGGTAAGCTGCTCGGTCTTACGCTTAGATACCAACACAGGTATTATAAAATATTCTAACAAAACAAACAAACAATCGCGCCGTTTCCCCGTAGGGGTAAAGCAGAGAGGATAGAACGCCATATCACTCTGTCTTTGCATACAGACCTCGGTTTCTCTACATTTAAATATCTTCTTTTGCAGGCACGCCGACTATTCCTACTCTTATCTTCAAGTATTTGATGGACTTGATCGTGTCATGTCTTGCTCGGTCTTCCTCGTTTTCTGCATCCATAAACATTTGCATCGTAGATTCTTTTACATGTCCAAACAAACGCAGCACCCTTTTCTTGATTATGTCGATAATGCATGTCCCAGCCTTACACAGTTGACGGATCTCGACATTTGTGCACCTATCATACATCGTTTTACCACTCATTTGCCAGAGGGATCGCATTTCTACAGCATTTAACCTACTTTCACAATTATTTTTCCAATTCCATACTTCGCTCCCATACATTAGAGCTGGCACTAGAACTCCTTTGTGAACTGCTAGTTTTGCCTCCTGCGACAAACATGTGTATATATAAACGTCTTTAAAATATATATTTCATGTCAACCCCGTCGGGAATCGAACCCGAGACCTCTTGCATGGTAGGCAAACGCGTTGACCACTACACCACGAGGCCTACAAGTTTTCACAGAACTAAATTTAAAATAGTATATATGTTGCAGAAATATATTTCTACGTCTTTCTGAGCATTTACAAAGCGGGATTTTCAACACATATATTTTATTGTTTCAACCACTGGTGGACATTAAATGACATAAATATTTATTTAAAAGTTTGATTTTCACTACTGAAATACTTTGAAACAAGGTGCTTATTAGTTTAAATTATGTACATTTATATACTTTTTACCGCGATTTAACCTTTAACTACCATCGTCTAAAAATATTTCGTCTCCACTGCGTATGGATCAATTTTGACCATAATTTTCAATATGGTTTATTTAGTGTCTATAGTAGAAATATACATTAAAATTCTTATCTTAACAAAATTAGAAAGTTTAAAAAAAACTGTGAACAATGATCTGATATGATCGAATCATAATCATAAAAAATTTTTTTTTTTAATTTTTATACATCGTATTATCAGCGCTACGATTTTATCAAATTTTGTATTTCTGAAAAAACTCCGCGTGTGACGTCAGAGATTCTTTTCCACTTATTCTCATTCAGTTCTTCCCTTTGGTCCATCAATGGCAAGCAATCCGGTAATCTTCCATAGCTCATATCACAGGTTGATTCATATGAACCAGTAGTCATTAAAAGTATTCAGTTTTTATTAAAATGTTTTTTTTTTCGTACATTTTCAGCAAACTTTGCTGTTCAATTATTATTTTTTTTTTTTTTTAATATTCTAAAATATTAAACAGAAAAACAATATTCATTAACGTTTTTCGGAATATTTCTCACATTTAAAAAATGTTTTTCAACTGCTTTTACAAACATTCATGTTTAGGTTCATTGTCATTTTATTATCATAATTATTTAGTTCAGCAAGCCACTGATGGATTTGTTCACCTTGATCAGTTCCCATTTTCATCATACAAAATCACAAAAAAGACTAGCTAACACACTATGAGTATATAGTTCAGTTAATATAATACCGGTTTCCGTACTGGATCTTCTTCGGGGGAAGGGATTTGAGTGAAAAACTCCTGGATGGTTTTTCAAATCGTCGGAAATGCGATATTGGCTTTCTTTTATATTTGATATTGAAAAGTTATATAAAGGCTTTTTTCAAGACTTGAAAAAAAAAATTGTAAAACACTAACCCAAGTATCAATTGTACCTGTCAAATTGTACTTTGTACCTGTCAAATTGTAACATAAAGTGTAAAAAAAATAAATTAAACCGCTCTCACGTAAAGTTGAAGAAAATCACATGCGTCGTTTTTCTACGATCCCGACCAAATATTTGAGTTAGTTTTTTTATTTTTTTTATTGTGTACTTTAAATGCGTTTTCATTGTATATCCTTTGTATATTGATGTGCGATGTATTTTTGAGTTATGTTTTTGTTCAGTATTTTATATACTATATGGTGTTGAAGTGTTATACATACATATATTCGTCCCAAGTCAAAATAGGACTTTAGTTTCATGGAGATTTGTGTCTCAGTAATGTTACATACATATATTCTAAATTAAATTAATAAAATAAAAATATTTCAAAACACAATAAAGCGTAAAATATAAAAAAATATTTGTTTCGATAAATAACCAACTACTAGTTTGCCATCGGTTGCTCAGACATTAGTCTCAATTAGTACAAAATAATCGAGTAATGACATTATATATCAGAGTAACAATTCGCTAAAGAAGCCTATTTCTATCTCGCTTTCTATCTCGCCTATTTTTGTATAGCCTATCTCTATTGCATAGAAGAAAAGCGTTCCAATTTTTTGGTTTCGTTTTTAGTTTAACGACAAACGTATAACGAAAGGTTTCGGTTTGCGCTTGCAATTCTCGACCTGAGTACCCACGGCCCGTTGTATTGCAAACTGTAGCTAACTTCGTAATTAATCATATAATGGTTTTTGTCCGTATGGGCGACTCTATAAGCCGGTGGCGTGTTATTACTTTGAGACTGACATAATAAAGTATAAGCACCTCCATAGAAACGCATTAGCATATACATAATGGTTTTAATCCTATTAAAATATAAATGGTAATCAGAAACATCAAATACAACAAAATAAAATATTTAAAAAAATACAATTTTAAAAATAATGCAAAATTAAAATTTAAGAACATACATATTATAAATATACACATTATGGTTTTGATGCTTTTTATAGAAATCAAGCACTAAAAACTGGAACAAAATAGGATAAAATGAATTTTAAAAACTATTGAAAAATAGACTACACCATAATGAAATGGTTTAGTTTTAAAAAATAAAAAAAGTAATAAAAATTTCAACAAAAACAAGATATTAATATTAAAATCTATGTAAATAATTTTGAAAAATAAATTTTAAAAACTATTGAAAAATAGACTACACCATAATGAAATGGTTTAGTTTTAAAAAATAAAAATAGTAATCAAAATTTCAACAAAAACAAGATATAAATATAAAAATCTATGTAAATAATTTTGAAAAATAAATATGTTTTTTTTTTTAATTACCAGAAAAATCTCTTTCTGGTGGAAATATCTGACTCCATTTCTTTCTATGATTAATATTTGATAGTCGAAACATGAATTGATTGAATTTGGTAAATGATTAAGTACCCGCTAATTAAGATTTCTGACCGTAATAGAGATATCGAAACAGTTACCATTTAAAGCGAGATCTTATTATTTGTCATTACCAAATGTTTCTATCGACTCGATAAACTACTTCACGCCTGTAAGTGAGATGGATGTCCAACAAATTGGTTTTTTGTTACCATTCATTGTACGTGTAACGTGTAGTTATTAGTTTTCTACTGTAGAAAAAATAATTACTGACGAAATAACACCGTTAGATTTAACATTTGAAATGTTGCAATGGACAACGTTTTGAGTATGTCCAAATGTTCATAGACAAGCTGGGTTCTCCCTCCCAAAGGAGTTATTGAAGTGTCCATGTATTATTATCTAATTTCTTCTTTGCAACCAGCGGTCTTCCGCAAGGCAGCCATCTAGGCCCTTTATTGTTTTTAATTTTTATAAACGACATAACCTCATGTTCCCGAGATGCTGAAGTTGTGTTGTTTGCTGATGATCTAAAAATATATAGAGAGGTTACAAATAAAGGTTATTGCGTAACTCTGCAATCTTATTTAAATTGATTGAATGTATGGTATGAAAAGAACAACTTGTTCCTCAATGTTGACAAATGCAAAGTTTTGACTGTTTGCCTTAAGAAGAGCCCAGTTGCTTTGAATTACACTATACATTCTACAAATTAAGATTGAAACTTCATTAAACATATACAGAACCTAACAAATAAAGGTATGAAAACTCTCGGGTTTTGTTGCAAACGATCAAAGGTTTTGACTATTTTTGTCTATGTAATGAAAATTTTATATGTTGCTTTAGTATGTAGCCAACTTAAATACAACTCGACCACCATATTATAAAGTGCATATAAATAATATCAAATGAGTTCGACATATTTTTTTACGTTTCATCAATTTTAAATTAGGTATTCCAGTTGAACATATTAATTATCATACTTAAATAGATATTTAAATGTAGGTATAATACAAACATTGCAAAATAGGAGAAAACTAAATGATTTGTTAGTTTTATTAAAAATATTACATTAAATAATTAACTGTTCCCAACTGGCTGGGTTGCCCGCTTTAATAAACTCTTATATCGAACCGTAATCGGCAGAACAACGTAAGCGACAAATAGAGAATTGTGCCGGAGAAGGTTTTTTTAAATTTGTGTCTCATATATATTTTGTTTAATAATTCGGTAAATGGGATTTAAAATGGTTGGTTACTGCCACGTTACTTCCAATCCTGAAATAACAGCCAAATTGTTTAAATACCTTTCACTTTTAAGATAGTGGCGGTAACGCTGTTTTGTCTATAACTCTGACAGTGGTGCAAGCTAGAGTAACCACCTACATTGTCGTCGGTTACGTTGTTTTGCTTAGCTTAAAAATAATGTCATTTAAAAAAAAAAAATAATGGCTGTTGTTTTCTTTTAATAAATTAAATAAATAAAAATAAATATCCTTAAACGTGACAGGTGAATTCCATTGAGCTATGATGTTTTTACAACTTGTGCAGGGGGCAATAAGGAACACTTTTCCTTAAAAAAAAACGGAATTTGCCAAAAATGTCGCTTACGTTGTTCTGCCGATTATGGCTCGATATGTAAATGTATCTACAACAAACTACAGTGCACACTCGCCAATAAGGAGAATTCACGCGTTTACAATATTTTTAATATTACACATTTGAATTTTAAAAGGCAGTGTATCAATTCATTATCTTAAAATTTTAATACCTAAATACTTCAATGTTGATTTAAATTAAGCACCTTTTATTAACTTTAAAAAAATGTATTCTTCATTACAATTTTTCTAACATCTTGTAATTTTTAGATTCTTTTAATAAAGCTAAAATGAAAAAATGCTCTTTTGTTCTATCGACTGCAATATATGTATATGTTCTACGCATATCAATATATTTTTTATTAACATGTTTTTTTTATTAATTTTTATTTTCCATTTTCTTAATTCATTTTTATTTGCTACATTTTTGTAAAATACATGTCTGACTTTATATTTATATATGTAAAACACGTATAAGCCTACAAGCCGTTTAATAAAGAAATAAAAAAACTGATAAAAATAATTATAATAATTCTAGTAAGTTAGGTTTTACTAACTCTTTAATATTTCAACTTATTTATTTATTAATGTATAGATATGTTCATGGTACAAAAAAACGTATCCCTAACTCTAGGCCAAGAGCCCTGTGTTGAGTTGGGATACAACATAATAGAAAGTGGAAGTATGCATATTATTAAAGTATACTACAAATAAAAATATTCACATAAACACAAATTTAAATAATCATCTGGACAACTCAATAGTACAATATAAAAATATGTTTAATGTCTCGCAGTAGTCACTTTCCTTTCGCTTTCGTATCGGTTTTCGTCTCGGCTTTCGTTTTGGCGAACATTGGACCAATCTGACAGAAACCAAAGTACTAGTATAAAATCAAGAAGAGGTTGAGTGGTAATTAACATAAATAAAAAAAATGCATAAAAAAGAATCTAGATAAGAAAGGAAACTATAGAACATTTGTACGTCTGTCTAAAATTGGGTTTTTCCACTCTTATTCAAGAATGCGATTATATTCCACCGTCAGCGTCGCGTCGCGTCGTCGGATGTAAACCACTATGGAGAACATTGTGACCCGATGACGAATCTGCGGAGGAAATATTCGAAGGCCTAAAGGTGGGAGTTAACAATATTCCGGAAGTTATGTAGGCTTCAGAAGAATCATTAATTATTATAATACCATATCTCATCGTGCAAACGGAATTTTCAATATGACTGTGTAGTATTAACATATCAAAACAATTTAATTGCAGGAAAAACTGTAATTAGATAACTTTTGACCTTATTCTTGGATTTGATAAATGTGTGCAAGTAACTGAATCATTATGTAATCTTGTGACTGTTGATAAACATTATTTCACATTAGATAATACTTTGACGAAAGTCATGATTCACCTACTAAGTTTTGTAATTTTAAGAAAGCAGATTATATTGCATAAATGTATGCAGGTACTTTCAATTTATAAAATACTAGTGGACCTGACAGACGCTGTCCTGCTCAAACGTTGGCTTGCCCAAACGATGGCTTGCCTGTTATTAGCTGGTTGAACAAACGGTTTTTCGTAAATGAAGACACACGTTATTTATTTTTGACTTTTTTTAGCTATTTATATATTCGTAATGAGGGTTTGAATTGAATTGAGTAAGAGTGCTCGACGTGCTCAAATCAAAATCATGCAAAAATCACTACTGCTGTGCCATAAACCATGGAGAATATACTGGGATCAAGTTAATGAAAATAAGTCAGACAGCGTTTTACCATGAGCATTCTAAAATTATGACACTCAACTCATGTTAAACGAGAATTTAGTCATTAGTTAACCGCCAGACGGGTTTCGACGTGACCTTGACATTCAATACGAAACCAAAAGAAAAGAAAGAACTAAGATAAACCGAATCTTGTCTTGAGGTAGTATTTTTTTTGTGCCGGCTTTAATTTTATTTAGTTGTATTTTATTTCATTTGTACCTTCATTTAAATTTTAAAAAATGTGTTAAAAAGAAAAATGACTGTGTCGTGAGAGCTTGCAAAAACTGTCCGGATGAAAGGAAAAAGGTACCTAGGTACTTGTTCATGATTGAATCCTAAAACTCAAAATTTTTAATATTCAAATATTGAATTTAATTAGGTACCTATGTACTTGTTTATGGTTGAACTCCAAAACATAAAATAATTAATTTTCAAATATATAATTCTGTTTGCAAATGTCAAACTCTGCGCTATTTGCCAACATTGTTGCATTTTGAGTAAGGATCCCTTTTTTCAAAAATGTATCAAATGTCAGTTAAAATTATTTAAGCACTACTAAATATTCTAAAATTCAGACATTTGAAAAAAGAAATACGGAAACATCTTGTTTAATAATTTATTTTACATAATTAAAAAAAAAAAATTAGCCTGGTTATAGCAAGAAAAATAAAAATCATAAATACACCGCTCATCTTACATGCGTGTATGCCGTGCTTATCAAAAAAAGTAAAAGTTATAATAAAATATTTATTACTATAACTATAATATAGCTGATATTTCTTTGAAGCATTGCTCGAAAACCAAGGACCCATGATACCTTATTAACGTTTCATAGTCACATTGTCAATGTCGTTCTGCTTCCAAGATGTTGGAATTTGTAATACATAATTTTAAACACCTCGCAGAATTGAATACCATTAAACTTTTGTATGGTGCGGTGGTGTTGGGGCCTAAGAAAGCAACATACTCCATAATAATGCATTTCAGCGGGCCAACAGGAGCATAGTCTTGCTTAAGATGACCTTTTGAACTTCTAAACGAGTTAATTTATAATTCTAACATCTTGAAGAGCATAAAATAATACATATACCCAGCAATTATTTAAGAGCTAGGCAACACAGACCATTTGTTTTTCTTGAATGCAGGATAAATTTACCGTTGATGATTGATTTGTCTGTGGAACTCCTTACCGTAAAAAGTGGACCTTTTGCATGCTGAGATTGCTAGTTTTAGACTCTTCCGTTCTAACTAATTTTATTGTTTTTATTTTTTTTTTCTTCACAAGCCTTAAGGCGCAATTATTGTGGTGAATTACAGCACAGTACATCCAGGCTTGAGAAAAATGACATTGAGAGGAGATCCTTAAGCCCACCATCCACCCGCAGCTGTTCTGGTGGACTCTATCAGCTGCGCATAGAGGAAACTCATTATAAATATACTTAAGTAATACAAACTCAATGAAGATTAAGGAGGGGGGAGGAGAATGTATGGACAGAGGCCAACATGTCGTCTCCACCCCTCAGGATCCCCTCAATGTCTCTGATTTTTTTATTAAAAAAAATGTACTTACACAAACAATTTACATAAATAAATGTATCCAAATATACAAAAAACAAAATCTTAAAAATATAGTAGCACAACAAACATAACTAACGCAACAAACATAAGTAAAAACACGTATATTCACAATGAAAGAACGGCTTTGAATAAAGAAGGACTCCCTGGGTGGTCAGAGGCAGAGGATCCAAATACCACCCCTGTAAGGGGAGGACAAAACAAATAAACGCGTTCCAACTGAATCAGCATCCCACAGGAACAGTTGCCTGTCCCACCATATAAATGATATTAAATTTTTGTCTTCTCACTGAAAATCGAACCCAGAAACCTCCGTGTGTGAGTCATGTATCTAAACAACTACACCACGGAGGCCGCCATATAGTCACAAATGCACATTTTGTATCATAGTGTGTATAAGTGGCATATTCATCTTTGCCTGCCATTGTTTTTATGGACCATATGTGGAACCTTAGCAATCTATTGTGCATTTTAAAAAACATGTTTTTATTTATTTTTTTATTTATTTATTTACACTCTTTATCAAAATACAATTCCATGTTCACTTTGCCCAGCTAACAAGGGTACATACCCCGTTCCAAGCAAGCTTTAATTACAATTTAATATTATTATAATAGTTAACAAATTAATATAGAGCACAGACAAACAAAATATAAACTTATTCGGATACACATTTTGATTCATATACATACAGACATACACATATATACACACATATATATAAATATACACATATATACACATGTACATACACACACACGTACATACACCCATGCGCATACACATACATACATTCATAAAAACATAGACAATTTATTTATGCGAAACTTCATGGTTGTCATCTATAAATATATTTTTTTAAATTTATTCCTTATTTTTTATATTTTATTTTTGACATCCAGTAAGGTTCTCCAATCCGTGGCATTCATCAACTTTTCTGACTCACTACGACCAATGTCATGAAAGAGCGAGGTCAACACCTTCCGTAACTTGACAACACTCCCGTCTTTCCACGATTCTGGCAAAAGGTTATGGACCTTTTTGCCTACGTTATGGTGTTGTCTCAATGCCAGAACAGTGTTGACCCCTTCACTTAGTATCAGATCCCTATTAGAGTATCTTGTATTATGGTTGTGGTTGACGCTTGGGTAAATGTCTCTCTTTATGTGTGTAACCACTACCGTTCTCAATATAGACTGTTGAATAATATTCAGTACTCTGAATTCTTTGAAGAGCAAGTCACTTGGTTACCATTTTCTGATATTAACAACGTCTATGGCAATCGTGCAGTATTGTACATTTAATTAAAATAAATAAATAAATACCTTTACTAATACACACCTTCTTACATCAATATTTCACCTTTTTAATTTCACGATTAATATCGTATTATAATATAATTATTACATACGTTTTAGATTAGACTTTTTAAATATTAATCATAACCTGTAATATGATTTTTATCCCTCTAACGTTAATTTGTTTTATTAATCGGATTACTCAAGTACGTGCATAATTAATATCCATGATAGTGTAGAGACGCTGACATTAAAACTGAATTGCATGAAGACATAGTGATCTGTCTTACAATTTGATGTCAGATTTGTGTTGAACACAGAAGATACAAGCGATATTTTGTGCTTATTTTAAGACTGTATTTTCAGCAAGTTTTATTTTAAGATAAATAATACCTAAATTTGTTGCAATAGAGAGGGAAAACATTTTTCAACTTTACAAAAACTTGGCCAATTTCTGGAGACTGCTGCGAGACATTGCATAGATTTGGCGGCCTCCGTGGTGTAGTGGTCAAGACGCTTGACTCACACACGGAAGGTTCCGGGTTCGATTTCCGGTGAAAACACAAAAATTAAAATGTGGTTTTTCTCAAGCCTGGGTATTCTGTGATGTAATTCACCATTGTAATTAGGCCTCCTGGTCTGTTGTGGTGCAAAAAAAATATATATATATATACACATGCAAAATAAACAATACTCGTAACATGACTACCTACTAGTTAATTTATCATACAGTTATGCAATATTAACTTATACCATCTATTATTTAAGAATGTTTTTAAATAAATATTCCGATTTTTTTCTACCTAAATCCAGTAACCAGTTTTCCACAAATTTATTTAATTGAATCCGGGTCATGGTTTTGCAATTTTCAGGTAACATATTAAATACTTTCGGGGCCAGAAACTTGAAATTTCTTTGCCCGAATTCAGATTTTGTGGTAGACAAAATATCTCTCACATTTTGCCTATGTTTGCACATCCATATTTCTTAAATTCTTCCATCTGTTGATTTTTGTGAAGTTAGAGAGAACCTGTATTGTTGGGAAGAAATTCATTTGTTCGAAATATTTCACATACTAGGCAACCCCTTCTCTAAAATGTTCTCAATCTCTGTTGTAATTTGTCAATCTTAATGACTCGCTAGGGGTCTAAATCCAATCTTTTGTCTACAAACATTTGGACAAACTTAAAATTTCGTAATTTTAAAGGGTATTTTTCCACTAAAATATTTCATAGTCCCTGGACTGGTACCTGAAGCGTAAGACTAATCATCTTACCGTCATGTTAAAAAAATTATCAAGATACACTGCGATTGGTGTTCCAATGCAGTGCCCTATGACCATTAGGAACGGAAAGAAATCGTTAGTTTTCATTTTTTGTTTTTTCAAAAACATTATAAAATTTTTACCCTCTCTTTCTGGATCCATAATAAAATATATATATGTGAATGTGAAATCTGTAATTGATCTTAATTTTTAAAAAAGTTTTCTTATACCCTGAATATTTTGGCTCGATTTCCATTTTCAAGAATTCTTCACTAGACATCGAGTCAAAAACGTTCGACCAGACTTCTGGGTCTTTTTCACACTCAGAATTGTATTAGTACTGAAATCCCAACAAGAAGTGTATTTAATAAGCTATATGTATACGTTGTTAAATATATTTTCCGTATTGAATAAAACTGATTAATTACTTACCTGTGTAAACATGTTTTAGTATAACCAAGTGATTATAATCACTTTGTAAATTTAATTCCTAAATGCAATAACTTAAAAGTAATCCTGTCACGAAGAAAACGCAATTTCAACAATAATCTTTTTACAATGCGCTTGGGTTTACCTTTTCTTTATGAGGATAATAAATATCAGTAATTCTTGTATTTTTATGTATACAAGCGAGTATAACAATTACTTAAACAATAGAAAAAAGTATTGGATAAAAAATTGCGATTTATTTTAACCTCTTTATCTTTTAATCCTTTAGAGGAATTTTATTTTTTTAATTTTTTTTTATTCAGATAACAAATATAAATACTGATGTAATCATTTATATTTACACAAGTTATTAATTTAAAAATACTTATATATAGGTATACTTCCACTTATTTATTTCACCAATTAGCGCTTTCACCCTCTAATGGACATCTTCAGACTCGTCAATTTTTGTCAATTTTGCTGTACTAGCACACTATTATGTACTTCTGGATTACTTTCTTTCAGCACAAAGATGCTAAGGCTACCAGATTTCAGAGAGATCCTTCGGGCAGCTTTTCTCGTTTGACAACGAGCAAATTTTCCGTGTATGTGGGCACCGCCAAGGAGACTTATGTCCTCAGATGCGGTGTGCGGTATGTGGTGGGCAAGCTGTACTAGCACACATTATTTTATTTAAATTATTTATTGACAATTCTTGATGGAATTCCATCGTGCCATACCAGTTATACCAGTCTGAAGATGCCCATTAGAGGGTGAAAGCGTTAATTGGTCAAATAAATAAGTGGAAATGTATCAAGTATTTTAAAATTAATAACTTATATAAGTTTTTACATCATTACAATGGAATTCCATCAAGAATTGTCAATAAATAATTTATATAAAAAATGTATATATTTAAATACAATATTACTACTAAATACAATTTTTAAATTAATTCCATATTTTTACATTAACGTTTCCCATTACGCAAAAGAAATTAACAATTCTTGTGTACATAATGGAGAGTGACGACTTACAATAGTTTGTTTATTTTACATTTTACTATTAATATTTTTAGGATGACATATATAAATTACAAAAAAATATAAATAATGTTTTTCATTGGTGCTACATAAAGAAGAATTATGAATGTAACTTTCCACTTCTTTCTTAAATATATTGTAATCCTGACTGAACTTTGTATTTTCTTTGTTCATTATAATAAAGAAAAATATTCCTCTTTACGTATAATGATGTTGTGCTGTAGTTGTTTTTAATTTGGGAGTTAAGATATTGCCACCTGTTCTATGTCGCGTACCTACGTCTTGTGACCTAATTTGTTTTTTTACAATAAACATAAGTGATAAAACTGAGTATTAAAAAAATAAAGCATTATTACACAGCAATGGAATACATTTGAAGCAAACAATTATTTTTATATTACAACAGAGATGAAGAACATTTAAGAAAAGGTAATAAAGAAGTCTAGGCATCTACAGGGCTTATGACCTGTCAATAGCTGGTTTAAGTGGCCACTTTACACACTGTGTAACATTCACCATTCTGCCCATATTTGAACATCTATATTCCTTCAATTCGTTCATCTGTTGATGTTTGTGAAGTTAAAAAGCTGAAACCTTTATTTATGCGGGTGAGATTCATCTAATTGAATTATTTCACCTACATACTAGGCAACGCCTGAAAATGTTATTTTTTCAATTTCTATACTTCTTCATGGACCAGGTAAGAAATTACATTTTATAAAAATTAGAACCGTCAAAAAACCCTTTGAAGCGTCTAGTTTTATTTGCCGTCTTCTGACGAACGGTCTAAGTGCACCGCGGCGCAAAGTGGGGCAGGATCCAAATAATCTTGGCCAGAAATATATTCATGATTTTTTAAAGTAAATTATGCTTCAAAAATATTTTTAGAAAAGAAACATTAAAAATTATTGCATTTCTAGTTTTTTCAATAAATGCGCTTTTTTTTTTTATTCTGTGATGAAGTAAAATAATTATAGGAACATTTTAAATTGTCAGAATTCTTGTTTTAGTCAAATTATCAATCATTGGAGTATTAATTCATTTTTGAGAATGATTTTGATGATGAAGAATGACAGTTGGAGTCAGCCAATTTGCTGCATCGGAGTCTTCTCAATGCTTAAATCAAAAATCAAAAAGATAAATATCTAACATTTGATTATACACCCAAATATTTTAAATTCCACACCATTGCCATAAATAACTTGTGCCAAAAAATGGTAATAGCTGTGGATTTGGATTTGAGCCTCGGACCTTTGTTCTGCGAATCCACAATGTAAGACAGCTAACTGTGAAACTAGCGTCGCGAGTTCGATTCCCGCAAGGCAAGAATAAAATTTTAAAAAGTTGTGATACGTTTTTCATAACTTCCTTCCATATCCTATTTTCCACCTCTGACAAGCCCTAAAGAAAAGGCTCAGCGGGTTATTCCTTTTAAAATTAAATAAATATATATATAATTACATAATTCGCTTTATTAAATTTATCATATTGCGTATTGATAACACTGCCATTCAGTTTACCAATCATTGTATATTGAGTGATACCAGGTAAAAGTTAACTGCGTAATTTATCATATTTGAATTGATATAAAAGTTTCCAACAAATAAAACTCCATTAAGATTAATCAATCCCTTAATAAAGACATGAATGTTACAAGCTACCCCCTTTTCCACCGTTATTATGTAGGGGTAGTTAATTATACATTTGTTACGCGTTCAAAGTAGCATTTCAACTGTGGTTCGATGTAGCCCCGATAACGATACATTTGGGTAAATATGAGTTATTGTTCTTCGTATTTGGGTTTTTATAAAGTGGGTCGTTTTCTCTAGATTAATTTGTTAATAATTTGTTTTACTCACGTGATTAAATTTACATGCGTTCCATGGAAAACAGTTTTAAGTCTAGGTCGCAGGTTCCCAATGGAGGAGTTTTTCTTGTCCAAGACAAAATAAAAGGGCGTTAGAAATAAATTATTGATTATTAAGGCTGTTAAAAACACTAAAAAAGTCTTTAAACAATCGTTTATAAGTGCAGTGTATTCAATTCGATATTCCTCCCGAGTGAAAAGTCTCTATTGTCCTGCGACCATGTCACTCTCACACGCACGTTTGTCTAATATTTATAAAAAAAATTAAAAAATTGAGCGGAAATATTGCGTACTTTGCGTACATCAAACAAAACAATATGATCGCGCCACTTACCCGTTAGCAGTTGCACGCTCGAAAATTGCTGCTTTGTTCACTTTGCTACCGAACCCTAAATACAATTACTGCAATTCCTACCTTATTTTGGGTTCTGGCACCTCCATTGCTGGTATTTCTGTCGCGGCAGTCAGGATCAGATCCAACCTTGCTGTCAGGAAGGAGGGGCATTGACGAATATACACACAGTAGATTTAAAACTTATTGATGGCAAAATATCTTTTTGCGATCGCGGTGAGAATATGAGAAATCACATGTACACACGGTCGGTTCGGTCGTTGTTCTGCACCGGAACAATATGGGTACACGGTAGGAAAAATGCAACTTATTAACTTGGGTCCGGTCGGTAGTAAACAAATCCGACCGCCTCATCCTAGCAAATGTGCAAGATATATAATAAAAAGATGTGTTATTAAAAAATAAAAAAAATAAAAAATATCAATGTGTGCACATGTGGCGTAACTACAATACATCCCAAAATGAATACCAAGTTATTAAAACAATAGGCATCATTCCTTCCCTCTGTAAATACACATGGGCATCTACCATCTTCCAGGAATTAGCGAGCAGCTTGTTATCCACATGTGCGACAGTAACTACCTACAATCAACATAACGTACCCTTTGGATATTTTTCTTTGTTTTGTTGTCCATAGTGTTAAATGTTGCTTTATTTGTTTAGTTTTTTATTGTCGACATTTAAGCATGAACACTTGACAAATTTACTATTCTGCACAATGTTTGTTTTTGTAGTTTTTATTATATAATTTTGATTGACTGAAATTCTACTCGTCCATGCGCTTTGTAGCTGCAAGATGATTGGTAATCTAGCTTCAATCAGTAAATGTTACAAACTACCAAATTATTATTATGAATAATTTAAAGAGCGCCATTTTCGTAATATATTACTCAAGGGTGCTTTACAAAGTAATTCTATTGACAAATAAATTTAATTGAAGCTTTTAAATGTGTAATTTGATTAAAACAATTTGTTTTGTTATTATGTAGATAATACCTAAATTTTGTAGATGGGGTCTAGAATTTCAACCGTCCATGCGCTCAGTAGATGCAAGACTTTTGCGTTGTAATCTAATTTCTATTTTAAAAACTTGGTTTTTAAAATATCATTAAAACTTTGAAATTCACTGTCAAATTTAAAAAAATACTATAGATATATATCGTATATAGACTCCACTACATATGTCTATATACGATATCAATTCATCATTCACTTTCATTACAGCTTTTTGATGCAGATGTATGTACGATTTCTGATATTTTATTATTTATATAACATCTACTGTTTTTCTTAATAAAATATATTATGTTTATAACAATTAGAAATATTGTTTTAATTAATCAATTAAAACGGTGTATTATTCCATAGTTGTCATTATTACAGCATGGTATTCTTGGTAGGGAAGGATCCTGTAAAAATATTATAAATTCGGTAAAAATAGTGCAAACATTGATTATTTAAGTGATTTAAAAAGAACATTTTGCATTATTGACACAAAAACTTTTAAATTAATAAGGGTATCATCACTAATCGATGAGATATGTAAACAATATTAAAGTCTACAAATTCATTAAGACAACGTATAAAAAACTTTGCGATGAACTTTTCACAGAGATACCAAAATAATGTTTTATCATGTATTTAGGGCATGTATTTATTCATTTATTTATATATATGCCCAATAGGCATTTTAAGGACATATTTAGACATGGAAAATTACCATAAAGGAAGAAAGACACACTGGTATATAGTAGACTTGGTGGGAGTGGAAGCGGGAGAGAGATGTTTATAATTGAATTTGATTCAGTGATCGTATGAAAGAAGACAACTTGTTATCAAAGAAATCAAGACTGGTATATTTGTTGGCAGACCTAAGAATTCTAGGCATAGGGGAATGAAAACCATAGTTAGTTTTATGGTTATCGGTATGAAAGAGTAAGTTTTGTCTGAGGTTTCTAGTTGGGATATTTAATTTTATCGAGCTCAGTAGCTCAGGCGCTTCAAAGAGTGAGTTGAGAATTTTAAATAGGACTAAAAGGTCGGATTTATTTCGACGGTCTTGAAAAGAAGATATATTTAAGCTAGTTTCTAGCTAAATAAAATGAATAGAACAACTTTTTTGTTTTTAACCACTAATTTTTATTTTTCACCGACCGGTTTCAAAGCAAACAAGCTTCTTTGTCAAGGTTTACGTAACTAATGAATTGATTACTTTTTATTTTATTTCTATCATGTTCACTAAATACTACACGTGGACCCAATAAATCAAGTAGTTTTTTCTTACACGGGTGGTAATTTGATATCTTTATTTTCGAAGTAAGCCAGGAGAGGACTAAAAGAAATATTGTTAATTTGGTTATTAATTATTGTTTTCTTATTATGAATCGCTTTTTTAATTTCTAAGATTTCTAAGTTGTCTAATTTTAATATTTTATTTTCAACATGAAGTACTTTTAATCCAGTGTCTTTATTGAAGTTATGATTATTTTCTATCAGATGATTTGCGAATTCAGAAAAATTATTATTATTTAAGCATCTTAAGTGTTCTTTTACTCTAATATTAAAGTTTCTTTTAGTTTTTCCAATGTAGACTGAATCGCAATCATTACAATTTAATTGGTATATTCCAGATTTATTATATTTATGGACTTTGTCTTTGTGATTTTTTAACAATGTGGTTCATTAGTGCTTCAAATATAAACTTTATAGTTTCTAGCTCATTATACGTATATTGGTCTCTGGATAAGTCTAACCTCCAGCCCATCTTTCTTAAAAATTGATGTTGAACTGATTCAATATTTTTGATGTGAACATCATAATATGGAGACCAGATAACAGAGGTATATTCTAGGTGCGGGTGAACTAGGGAACAGAAGAGGGTTTAAAAGGTTATTGATATTTTTAAAGTCAGTTGTGCTTCTAGTAATAAATCCAAGGAGTTTTAAGGATTTATTGATAACATGTTCAAAACCATGTAAAATGTTTCCTTTGCCATGTGATATCCCAGTGAAGAAACATTAAAAACAATACATAAAATACAAAAGGATAATTAATAAAAATTAGCGCCACAGACAGTAAAACAAATAGTAAAGTTAATAATGAAAACTACCTATAATAACATAGTAATTAGTAACGTGAAATCGTTATCGCTTTAAATACAATAAATCGGTTAGCGATAACAATTTCAACCGTTATGAATATAATTTTAATGCTAATTTTAATAAATAGCAGTATACAGGTCTAAGTGTTACTAATTAATTCATAAATATAATGAAATTATATTTATAACTTACTCTGAACGATAATGCTAAATTGCGTGAACAATTTGTGACTGTATCAACTTACTGCCCAGCCAACTGTATCGCCACCGGTAGATAACAGTTACTGCCGGAATTTGCTGTTTCCGTTCTCTTATTTTTTCCTTCCTTAAATTCAAACCTTAGTTTTTTCTGAGAAAACTATTTTTAAAACTCTGTTTTGGGCTCTAGGTATTGCCCAGATTCGCACCCGTAAATGAGAATAGGTGTTATACAAGCGTTATATAGGCGGCATTTGGTTTTCACCGAGTAAATATTTGATGTCCAAACAGGCTTCATACTGTTGATTGCTGCCCCTGCCATTCCTAGCCGCACTCTTATTTTTTTTTAAAAGCTGCCATTTTCCGTGACAAATACTCCAAGGCACTTAAAACTCTCGACTTTTTTGATGACTTGGTTAGAAAGAGTTTAAAAAATGGATATCAATACACCTACATCAAAATTTTACAAACATTACATTGTCTTTTAAATAAACAAAAATATATTTGAATTTTATCGCCGAATCTAATAGTCGTCTTTACTTTTTCGACCCCTGAAGATAAGTATTAACTAATGTAGTTAAGTTAACACGCAATCCGACAGTTTCGGCTGTCAAATTGCTAACTAAACAGCTCACTTCGACGTGAGATTTTGTGTCGATTCTGGGAATTATAGCGACGGTATAACATGCGCACGTCTACATTTAAAATACACATCAATACATACTTACACATTTCCGCATGTTGAGTAATCAAATTCAATAAATAAAAAAATCAGTTTTGTGTGTAAAATAGAACTAGAACCCTGAGCGAGTGTTTCCGACTCGATGCCTACTCTCAGGTTGAAATCGTTTAAAAAGAAATCGAGTGTAGATAAGATACGTCCACCACACTTGAGGTCCTGGATTTAATTTCAGGGGTGCAACTATGAATCTTCTCTATCCCCTAGAGAGTGGTTAATTTGGGGATATTTATTTTTTCCATGCGACTAATTTTTGCTTCATATATGGCCACTTTGATGATTTAACGTAAAAAAATATGAACTCGTGAAATCAAACATGATGATTTTCATTTAGAACATTATTGCGACCTTAAACATTACCTAAAACACTCAATCAGGTTGAATTGACCAAACCGTATTAGTTTTTTTTCCGTTTTTGAAGCAGTTTTATACACCATTTGACGTTTAATCATCAGTGTGGCCTTTATCTGAAGCAATGTGTCGTCGTATTGAAAAAAATAAAATCTTCAAATTAATTACTCTTCAGGGGGGGTAGACAAGATCCAGAATACGACCACTGGCAGAGGGTAGACGTGAAAATTTTGTATATTATGATTATATATAATTAGGGGAAAACGTGAAGAGGGAAGACGTGGCATGATCAGATAAACCAAAATCTTTAGTCTGGTCATGTCAAAAGCAGACAGAACCGAAGGGCATGTATGACAAGATGTATGAATGTGGAAGAGGCTAGGATTGTATGCCAGGATAGACGTGTGTGGCGGTCCATTCTCTCTACCTACCCCTACGGGGAAATGGCGTGATGGTAGTAGTAGTAGTAGTAGGGGAACAAGCGAGTTTAAATTTATTTAAAATAAATGAGGTTTCTTACTGGTGGTAAAAATTAGAGCGTACAATTATATGGCGAATTTCTCGAAAATTCATGAAAAATTAATAAAATTTATTTTCATAAAAAACAACTACTTTGAACGACGTCACTAGTTCTTCATTATCAACCAATGATAGAGTGTTGTGATAGATTTTCGGTTTACGGGAAGTCATTTAATCCACAGCGAATTAGTAACGAGAAAATGTTTAAAAAAGCATTAAAAAAATGGATAGTGGAGCTAGGTAGAAGTAAAATAGATTGTCTCATTCGCCCAAATCAATATTGAATCAACTGCTCCACAAGCGTATAGCTTATGTAAGGTTTTTGTTATTTTCGTTGTACGTTTTGTAATATAAATAATATAGATGTACATGTATACCTAGTTTGTAAAACAGTCTGAATATTTTGTTGATTATCTCGGTTTATTAAGTTAGTCTTCTTTGTTTATTCTCAACTGTAAAAACATTTTCAAAAGTATATTGTTAAGTGTCCTCGGCACGGGTAACCCCAGTGAGGTCACATTATTTTTATTATTGTTTATAGTTTGTTAGAGTAAAATATGAATAAATAAATAAATAAATAACAGGTTGGACCCATTGAAGAAAAATTGTGACGTCACACGCGGAGTAATTACAAATCTTTAAAATACATAACACTAAACATGTATATTTGAATTGGGCGCAGTTTGATAGTCTATTAAGAAATAGTTTTAAAAAACACTAAACTCCCGGAAGGCAAATTTAAGTATTAATTGAAACTTAATAAAATTAATATTTTTACACCTATTTTAATTATACGCATTTAAATATTAATTAAATTTTCATAATCATCGTAGCAAAATACTGAACTTAGTTTAATTTGAACTCGTTTATTCCCATAATTCTATAAAATCATGAATGCCAACCCCCGATTTCACTCATAGAACATATATACAGGGTGTTCTTTAAACCCTGTCACATCCGAAACCACGATAATCAGTGTGAGCAAGAAGACATATTGGCACATTAAAATATTTTTTTAGAACAAATAAAATTTAAAAAAATAAAATATTTAAAAAACAAATGGTTGCTAGCTTCTGCAGGAGTGAAACGAGGAGAGGGAGGGGAGAGTCTGACACACCGTGAACCACGCGGCCGCGCCCCCTTCGCTTCTCCCCTGCAGGAGTAAGCAACCATTTGTTCTTTTTAATATTTTATTTTTACAAATTTTCTTCGTTCTAAATATTTTTTTAAATATGCCAATATGTCTTCTAACCCATACTGATCATCGTGGTTTCGGATGTGACAGGGTTTAAAGAACACCCTGTATAATCACGTATATAACATAAGAATTTGTTTAGTCTTCCACCAGTTTGACGATGTCGGGCAATGCGAAACCCGGTCATTGGTGAAAATTACACACAGAGTGTATTAAAGTAACTAAAGACTTACTATTATTACAATGAAATAAACCTTTTTAATATTTAAATAAATGATCACATTATGTGCATGTAAAATTGTCTAAATTTCACAACATATGAGGCCAGTAAATTGTAAAATACCAAAACGAAAATAGAATACCTAAAACTGTAAAACTTCAAAAGAATTCCGCTCAAATAAAATAACCATGAAAACACTTTAACTCATTCAGAACCACCCTCGAATAATCGCATTGCCAAAATAAAATAATGTAGTCAGTAATAATTATAATTCTAAAAACCCGTTCGAGTGATATAAACATATTCTAAGGTCAAGTCATGTTATGCCTTTATGCGTTTTCTTTTATTATGAACACTTTTAATAAATGAAATCCCTCTTCTGCAATGCTAATCTCAACTTGAAAATAAGGCAAAGATTGGTAAAATGTTATGTGTGGTCCGTATTGTTGTATGGCGGTGAGACTTGGACTCTGAAAGTGAACACTACGAATCGCAAAATGCTTAAGATATCTTGGACAGGCCTGATAACGAACTCAGAAGTCTTAAGTCGAGCTAAAACGAACAGAGAACTTTTAACCACCATAAAAGTTAGTAAAATTTCATATCTAGGGCAAATAATGCGTGGAAAAGGTACCAATTGCTTCATTTAATTTTAAAGGCAAGATTGAAAGTCACATAACGGTTAGAAGAAGACATATGGCCTGGCTGCGAAATAAACGAGACTGGACTGGCTTTAGGACTGTGGAGCAAATTTTTCGGGCAGCACAGGACATGGATACTTTTGCCAGAGTGATTGCCAACGTTGGGGATACCTAACAGGGCACTAAAAGAAGAAGAAGACTAACAGTTGATTAACTCACTACTCTGCTAATGTAAGTTTTTTTTAATCATTGTCATAAACTAGGAAATAATTAAACTACTAAATAATTAGGAGACCATATTATAGAATTACATTCAAGCAAACTACGAACAAATGATTTATACAATGTAATTGCAATTTTCGGGCTTTTGAGTGGTCAATGTGATGTAAAAATTCCTGAGAATGTAATTCAAATGTGTTATACTTTGTATTAGAGTAGATCCCAGCAGAATACTCGTACGAGGTTTTCCTGTAATTTGAATTATTTAATACCAAAAACACGTACGACTTTTGCTCAGAGGGATTTTTCTTTTTCATTTCGTTCAATATCCTGGTTAAATTCGTCAAAACGAAAGCCATTCTCAGAAAGAGTGTACAAGTTTGGATTTTGTCTAAAGGAAGAGACCATTACAGGAGACTGCTGCGATATATTGGTGTTGTCCAGATGTTTATTGTTTAAGTAATAATTTTCGGCATCGTGGTGTAATGGACAGCGCATTTACCTACCATGCTATAAGCTCGGGTTCGATTTCCGACATGGTCGATATGAAATATTATCTAAAAGGGTGTTTTGACACTAGAATATTTCATAGTCTCTTGACTGGTTCCTTCATGTAACAAGAATTATCAAGATACGCTGCGATGGGTGTACTAATGCAGCACCTCATGCACCATTAGGTGCGGAAACGGAATGATGATGATGACGAATAATTTATAATTTTAATATTGGATATTATTTAATAATGTACACGCTTCCACTTTCCATTATGTTGTATCCCAATTCAACACAGGGCTCTTGGCCTCACATAATTTGGGATACATTATTACTATATTTTTATAATACACTTATATATATTAGTATAAATGAATAAATAATAAAAATAAATGATTTATAAATAAAAAATATTTCCTTTTAAGAATTTCGAAAATCGAACCCGCCGTTTTGCATAGTAGTCAAATACGCTGAACATAAAAACGACGACGCAGACATAGTTATTGTTTGATATTAAATACATTTTAATGATTATTAATTCAAATAAAAGTTAGAATTATGGTTGTATATTTTTTGTTTGTTGTTTTATTTTAAGTGATGCCACGTCGGCTCTGCCTCAAGGTGTTATCTGTTCCGGAAAGTGTAAACCTTTTATTCCAGTCCGCCTCGGAATTGAGATATTAAGTCCGCCGAGCGAAACAAAGAGTCGGCGATTTGGTCCGCCTCATAAAACAATTATTGCTTCGCGGGAACCGCCTCGCGCCTCTCCACCGCGCCGCGCCGCCCTAACCGCATCTGCTGAACTAATCTGTGGCGAACTAGTAATGCCAATTATTGCTAATTCTATTTCATATAATTCGCTTAGCATGTGAAATGCTATTGCTGTACTAATTTATTATTCGCGCTGCTCCGGATACCCCCCCCATTAAAACTTAATTAAAACACTCCACAACATGCAGAAAACGGATTCCATTCCATTTCGGATACATTAGATGGGCAGCTTGCCCACCACATACCGCACACCGCATCTGAGGACATTCTCCTTGGCGGTGCCCACATACACGGAAAATTTGCTCGTTGTCAAACGAGAAAAGCTGCCCGAAGTGATTACAAAACGTTTTAAAAGCCTTGAAATTATTTTTAGAAGCCACCAGATCTGTATATCCGACAGGACCTATAACAGGGCCACGGATAATAGCAAAAAGCTCCATTCGGTAATCATAGATAAGGGGAAAGGGACAAGACCACAGGATGTGTTCAGAATATTTGTTAGGATAGCCGCAGCAGCACGAAGGGGAGTCAACAATATTAAAAACAAATATTTTTTTATTAAATTTACCATGACCTAATAAAAACTGCGTAGTCCAGTGATCGGGGATAACCCAAGAAGATTCTAAGCGCTGACGAATTGAAGGAAAAAAACGAAAGGTAATGCTTACATTAGGTAGGCAGTAGGTCTTTGGAAAATATAATAAACTACCCGATGAGCTAAAATACGAAAAATTGAATAATAAATTTGTTCTGACTCTCGTTTTGTAAATACGAATTATATAACCAATATTTTTTTTATTTTTTTTTAAAGAAATATTTGCGTTCTTATGATTTACCCAAATGTTTAATTTTGAGGGCCATTTTCAACGAGTTGTAAATAACTTACTATTAGAAAATGGAATCAAGTTGGGATAGAGTGGGATTCGAACCACGGACCTTTGGTCCGTGAGTCCGAGACACTAGCCACGGGACCACAACCCGATCTAAAATCATGTGTTCATTGTACATTGTACTATACGACATTTCTTAAGCATCCAGATGTTTACTAACTGAGATGGATATGTTCTCATCATCACCATGGCTGCATCATCTGCATGTCATGTGATGCTAATAACCTTATCTCCCTTAGTAGATTCACTACTTTTTTTTATTTTTAAAAGCGTTCTTATATATATTTATTCTGCTTGTGTAAGAAAAGGTTTTTGGCGTATATATTGTTGTGCTTTATTTAGTTATAAAGGTGCTAAACTTGCTTTGTTTCTTTGTTGTTCTCAATATGTGTTATCTTCTGGATATTAATATTATTTATGTCCCGAATTGAGTTGTTGTAACTCTTGGGAATGTAATTCAACGTATTATACTTGTAAAATACTTTGTGTTATATGATTTATTTATAAAAAAATCCAGAAGTGTCGCAATTAAAAAATATTTCTTAAAATCTTTTTGATAGTGATAATTATTAATATAATTTATATAGATGATGTAAAGTATTGTGTTTTATGTTTCTAATACAATAATGTTTTCTTTCTATTTAGGATGTATTAATATGTATGATATTATGTATTGTCAAAAAAAATATTTTTCTTATGTACGGTCCCAAATGAGTTTCTTTAATAACTCCTAAAAGTATAATATGTACTTTTTGTATAATACGTTTTATTGAAAATAAAAAAAATATAAAAAAATCCGAGAAAGAACTAAAAAAAAGTAATAAGGACGATCGAAATCATCATCATCATTCCATGACCATGATATCCACAAAGCGCCTCTTTGCATCTCTGTCAGCCGCCAACGCCTTTGCTTTCTACCAATTCAGGTTCTCGTCCGGAAGTTCTGACATATACTGCCGACGCCGACGCACAGTCAGCAGTGGAAGTCCAGGACGTCAAGAACCTGATGCCTTGCAAAGTAGGCAAGCGTGGTTAAGGCTCTCAGGAGGCATACGCGGAATATGGCCTAGCCAACCGTATCACCTCCGCTTGACGATGGTTGACACCAGAGTTTGCTGCGTCCGTTCTCGTATTACTTCATTCCTCACAAAATCAAACCACCGCACCTAAGATTCTTCTAAGACACCTACTCTCAAAACTCAGAATTTTGCCGTTTTGGGCCCTAGTTAGGGGCCACGATTTACACACGTAGAGGAGAATAGGTGTTATGTAGGCGATATATAGATGGCATTTGGTTTCACTGAGCAAACATCCGATCTCCAGACAGTCTTCATAAAATTGAAATAGCGACCAAATAACGGAATTAACAGGGTCTTCATTATATCACTTCTTCACAATATTTTAAATAAACCCACTTCGCCTGTTTATCTGAGAGAGCTCTTCCAACCTCTTTCACAACACGGACTATCTCTTCGTTCTAGGAACGAGAGAACCCTTTTAATACCCTGTCATTGCTCTATTTTTTTTGGCTCCTCTTTCACAGTAGTAGCCGCTCGATTGTGGAATAATCTACCCACTAATGTTAGAGACGCCACTTCTTTATTTACATTTAAGTCAAGATTGAAATGTCACTATCTAAATATTTAAATCGTTCCTTTATCCTTCTCCTTTCCTTCCCATCTCCTCTCTTTTCTTCATAGTATAGTGTTAATTTATTTATATATTTTTATTTTGTTAATCTTTTTTTTTAATTTTCGTATAAAATTGTAAGATTCAATATGTCCGTGTATTTGTAATTTTCTCAAACTGAACGGTTTGGGTAGGTAGAAAAATGCCCGCCCTTATATGTATATATATATTGTATATGTACCATCGTTACTGGAACAGGTGGCATTCAATGTTCCGATCCGCCGGTTGTGAAATAATAATGTGCTGTTCCTCGATCAACACAGCACAAACTATGGCTTGCATGCACCAATGTCCCGATTGTGTCGTATTGTAAACTCGAGACAAGATCTGGATTTTTTTTATGTAAGTCTTTATAGTTTTAAAAATTCACTAAGATAGACCGGATCTTGTCTTAAGGTAGTATTTTTTTTTGTCCTAGCTTTAACTTTATTTAGTTGTATTTTATTTTATTAGTGCCTGTATTTATTATAAGAAATTGTATTTACCATCGTTAGAATGGACTGCATAAGTCCGTCAAATAAATAAATATAAAGTGTTAAATAAATAAAATTAAACACTGTCCTCAACTTGACCCAGGACCGGGAGGAAGAGAGGCGTGTCATGCCTCAAATACCCGGAAACCATGATGCTTAGCGTAATTTGAGCGAGGGGATGAAGAAGGAAAAGAAGAATCAATGAGGAAGATGTTCAGCTAGCTTCAACATTTGAAATAATTGTCAAACTTTAAAATATTTTAAGATTTTAAATAAGGATTTCTTCTTTAAAATTACATTGCAGTTAGCAGTTGCACTTGTTATTATCAACTCATTAATTCATAATGCTAACGCTAATTGAGACATCACTAGCATGTGCCCCTACCCGCTATTGCCATGTCGTGCCCTATCATAATAATATTATACACCGGACATAATGCTTTAAGGATTAGGATTGATTGAGACATTATCAGAGAAATTCCCAATAAAGGAGTACGTTATTTGTTCTTCACCATCGCCATCATCATCCCCCTTTCCTCACCAAGTTATGCATTGGGCACTACGTTTAAAACCGAATGCAGTTTAGTTCAATTATCTGCTGCATGAAGATAGTGTGATCAGTCTTTCGTTTTATGTGTCAGTCAATATTGCAGTTCAAAATACTTTAGACCATATTTCACGTCCACCATGCCAGACTACGAACCCCTAGACCTTAATAATAGTAGGCGAACGTGTCAACTACTGCGAAAGTAGGCGAACTTATCTCAACTTGAACAAAAAACCATCCTTCATCTAAATTTATGCATCTCATGCGCGCGCGCCGATTATTCCGACTTTTGACATGTCTATCTTCAAATATTTGTTGAATTTCGTCATGCTGTGTCTTTCTCGGTCTTCCTCTTTTTTTACATCCATCAACATTCGCATCGTTAATCTTTTTTACCGTTGGTCGTACTTTTGCTGTCCATTCGCTCTACATGTCCAAACCAACGCAGAGCTCCTTTCATGATTTTGTCGATAATACTTATCTCAGCCTTATATGATGTACGGGTCTTAACATTTGTGTATCTATCGTACATAGTTTTACCACACATTTGTCTTAGAGATAGTATTTCGACAGCATTCAGCTCACTTTGATCCCCGTTTTTCATAATCCATCTTCGTCCCCATACATCAGGGTACTTATCTCAACCAGGGCGAATCGTTAAAATAAGCGATTATGCCTAGCTCACAATTATATTTGACTTCCGATAATAATGTTTTTTAGTTACTATGTTCATGGGAAAATAAATAAAATAATTGTTTTTAATAATAAATCACCACCGTTTATATCCTTCTACAAAAAATATCTATGAATTGCGCCCAGCGCCCAGCCCGTTCTCAGTGAACGACGAAACTAGCCGATTACCTCAGCTTATTTCTCCATACAAAAAAGTACACTATATTTTACATCTTTAACCCAAGTAAGCTATTTTAGTACTAAAACAAGCTTGGAGATTACAAATATTATTTGAAGATTCTTTATTTGCAAACTAGTATTTCGAACATCATTTCCGAAGGACTATTTTCCTTTGATAAATACCGTTGACATATGTATTATATATCACATATGACATGTAGCTTTTGCAGTGGCCGATTTTGGCGTTATTCATTTTAAAAGGAAACGGCCAGTGCTCAGTGTTGACAGATATCTTTAGTATGTAGATGAAAGTTACTGCTGAATGTCATTGTGTTATTTGTTAATAAACTTTTGTGCAAGTATTGTATTAAAATATTGTAGAATAAAGCTACGTATATGGCGCTGTTAATAATAATTGTTGTTTGAGTTGATTTTCACAGAACCTATAGTCATTTTTACTTACATATTATGTACTTATATGCAGGTATAAATCAATTGTCATTTTTTGTAGATTACCTTTAAAATAAATCACGGCTCGCCAATGATCTCAACTTGATTTTCTTATTAAGGATTTTGACTTAAGAGCAGCCATCAAGACGTGTATGAGGTTCTGGATCTATTTCACGCACATAACTGTGTTCTGTACCCTCCTGGACACAGAGTAACCTTCTTGATTATTTTTTTTTAAAACATTTTTCTTTTATATTTCGCCCAGATGCCAGTCCGAGGCTTCGATTGCAATACGCAGATCGTAAATTAACCTGTATTTTTGATACAGTCATTGGAACATATGATTGTTGTGAAATGCGAATCAAGTTGTGGTAGAGGGTGATTCACATCTCGGACCATGGATCCGTGAGTCTGCTACTCTAGCCATAGGACCATAACCTGATTCGTAAAAAAAACTGTTTTTTTAAAGCAAATACATATCGTTATAATACATAAATTACACGCAGAGTTACAGGAGATGCAAACACCACCATGTCCAAACATGCACCAAAATAAGGTAAATATTATTTAGTCATATGTTGCGTGATGTGTGGGGTGGATTAATTTTTAAATAAAAAAGTAGGCTATATTAAAAAGATATTTGGTTATTTATTGGGGAATAAGATTTTTTTAATGTGAAACCCCTGCATAGGGAACTCTGCATTCCAGATAAACTAACTGACAGACGTCTTACGCTTCTTACGCGTCTTCTTACGCGCTTCTTACGTCTTACGCGTCTTACGCTTCCCCCGGAAACTCTGCATTCCAGATGAACTAGTTGACAGACGTCTTACGCTTAGATCAGCTACATCTACGTCGAAAGGAAAAGTTATTATACCTCTACGCAAACAGTGCACTAAATTCGGCGAACGTGCATTTGCGGTCGCAGGCCCTACGGTGATGTTTCGGAAGAAACTTAAAACCCACTTGTTCTCTAAATCATTTGAATAAATTCTTAGCATGTGGTGGAAAATTAGTATGAAAAAGTACATTATTTTTCTTAAATTAAAAAGTTAAAGTTAAAATTAAATTTATATCTTTATATAATCAATTTGTAAAGCGCCCTTGAGGTTTTATATTACGAAAATGGCGCTATATAAGTTATCCACAATTATTATTATTATTATATTGTTTAATTCAAGTCCTTTTTTATTATTTGAATGTAAAAATGGATATGGAGAGGTTTTTAAGCATATCAAGTCTTGAAAAACGCAGATGCATTGCAGATATAATCTGCATGTATAAAATTATGAACTGTCTCATTGATGCCCCTGAAATTTTGCAAAAGATTCTTTTTAACGTTCCCACCCGTAGACTAAGAAATAATGAAATGCTTTTCCTCGGTCACTACAGGACCAATTATGGTGCACAGTCGCCTTTGCCCAGAATGATCAGGCGGGTGAACGATCATCAAGATCTTGATTATTATGGTGTAAGGATGTCTTTCTTTACAAATCAGCTAAAGAATCTGTATAGTTAGCCTATGCTTTTTACTTAATCTAAAAAATCTATCATCTGTCTTTGCTGCTTATTTCTGTTCCTTATATTTTTTTATTCCTTTGTAAAAATTTCTTTTAATTGTAATGTTTATAATGGACTTTGTCCGTAAATAAATAAATAAATAAATAAATAAATAAAATTTTAACTACTGTATCCTCATTAACTGCATGTATTTTTTTTTTCTTAATTTATTGTATTTAACGGTGATAGTAAAGGTGAAAATATATTGTCCTGACAAAGAGACTAGTACGTCTCGAAACTGGTAAACATAAAAAGTCGGTAGGTAAGTGGTTAAATGCTAATATTTACTAACATTTAGTAAAAACTGTCTTTAAAACCAAATCCAACACATTTTTACTCCGATTGTGCCTACCATTGGTCGCACGCGTATCGTATAATAAGGGCACATTTAGTGAGTTAAAAATCCTCCACGTAAATATTATTTTCGCCCAAATTGTAGATTTGCGGTAATGCACGCCGACCGACCATATCTGTTGTAAAAATAAATAAATAAGTATGCAAATTGTATATTTGAAGCTCTTACTTTGTGGTTATTCATTATAATAAAATAAATAAAAACAACTTTGATTTTAACCAATTTTTTTTCTACCGACCGGTTTCAAAGCTATAAAAGCTATAAAAGCTTCTTTATCGATGTATACTTAACTTATGAATTCTATACTATTTTATAATGTCAATGCTGCGGATGGAGCTTATAAATCAAGTATTTTTGTCTTGTAAGGGTGGGAAGCGTCATGCAAGATATGTATGATATTTAAAACTAGACAGGAGTGGACCAAAGGAAAAATTGTTCATTTGCTCATTTATAATTTTTATCTTATTATGAATCGCTTTTTTAATTTCTAAGATTTCCAAGTTGCCTAATTTAAATATTTTATTTTTAACATGAAGAACTTTTAAATTAGTGTCTTGAAACTATTATAATTTGCTATAGACTTACTCCATACGCAGCATTGATATAATAAAATAGAATATAATTCATTAGTTACGTATACCTTGATAAATAAGCTTATATAGCTTTGAAATCGGTCGGTAGAACAAATAAAAAATAAGTGGTAAAAAAAAAAGTCGTTTTTATTTATTTTATCATAAAGAAGCATGTGTTTAAATCACAATTTTAAGGTTTATGTATTGCCTTCTTCTAAATAAGAAGACGTGGGATTTGAAATATTACAAACAATAAAATAAAACAGGTTTTCTGAAATAATTTCATTTAATAAATAGTTTTCATTAAGTTCTATTATTTCTACTAATCTAATATTGTTTCTATTCATCAATACAACTAATCAATATTGGATTGATACATTCTTTTCTCTCAGAGGAAAGGATTGATTGCTTATGTCTACGTTTATATTCTACCATTAACATGTAAAATAATTTATTAAATAAGATTTATGTGCTAGACGAACTTACATCTAATTTATACAATGATATTTTCGTTAAATACTATTTATAGGTGATAACGTACATACATAAAGAAACAATATTCTATATTGACGATTTTGTTTTGGATAAACCTGTTGTTAATTGAGAAAATAATCATTAAACAATATTAGAAAAGCGTTGAGATATTTACTCTACAACGCCCTTAAGTCATGAAAATGGCGCTATACAAATCATAAAAAATATCTTGTTGTAAATCAGTGGATTTAACCAGCTAGATATGTTATAATTATTGATATATTGAGTGCAACAGATGTAGAGATCATGTATGAAAATATGGTATGGAAATCTAGGCATTTTTACAGGACTTATGGCCTGTTATTGGCCGGTTTAAGTGGGCACTTTACACAATTCTGCCCATGTTTAAAAATCCACATTTCCTCAACTCTACCATCTGTTGACGTTTGTGAAGTAAAATCTGAAACATTTTTCATGTGCGTGAGATTCATCCAGCTGAATCATTCCCCCTACTAGGCGACGCCTGAAAACCATTTTTCATTTTTTATACTTCTTATACCAGTTAGTTTAATCTACAATGTTTTGATGATTTATAAACATTTGGACATACCCAAAACATCGCATGGAGTATTCACTTATAAACAATGTATCTACGAAAGGACCCGCTTAATTCGATACATCACAAAATGTTCACCAAAGCAACCCATGGGTTTGATTGATGGTTACTCATTCGACTTTTTCCATCGCGTTTGAAATAACAATATTTTCAAAATTCGAACAATAAAGGATGCAAACTCAAATACGGCTGAGATAAATTCTCCAAACGCCTATTACAAATCACACATTAATTTGAAATTGCCATCAGAACGGGTGTTGACGCTCAAAATCTGTCTTTCGAATTAGGAATTAGCATAATTTAGCAGTTAAAACGATTAAAAATGACAGATTTAGAAATTTACTGAGATCATGTATAAAAATTTAATTGACAGTAAATGCTAATTGGTAAACTAGATACTCACCAACCAAAAACAAAGTAATTCATTGTGAAAATAATATTAGACGTGATTTATCTTATTACACTGTTTTATTAATGTTCTTTTTTAAATATATTAGTACATTTGTACGGTTATAGTTTTGACTAACGAGACATTGAGGGTTGGGTTAGAAAAACGTAAGAAAAATTACTTAATTTACCCACAGGAATGGTTGAAATACATATTTTAAACGTGAATGTTATTTTAGTTTTCAATTTAATAAAACAAAAAGAATACATTGTCCAACAAGACGTTAACGTTGTTTACGATTTAATACGAGCTTTTAAATGACTTGTCTTGTTAAATTAGTAAAATAAATAACACATTTTTAATCGGTTTGAATTGCAATATTTTTAATGCTATTGTTGTTTTGATATTTTTTGCAAAAAAATCATGCTTTTATTTATTAATTTTTGTTTATATGCCCGTTATTATACATATTAAACATAAACACAATACAAATTCAATGTTTTAAAAAACAGTTTTTTCTAAAAAAATTATTTTCTTTATGCTCTAAATTCTCTATACGATCTTCCATTTAAACTAATACTTTATTGCACTTTTGTCCATTACATTTACATTCAGAAATAAATACGATAATTTAAATACAATAAATAATTTAATGAAATTTAATAAAAGAAAATATTTTAAATAATAAGTATAGTTATTAACAAAAGCCCCCAGTTGTCTGAAAAAATATGGTAAAGTTTTTAAATCCAAGAACTAAAAAACATCAACATCAACATCATCATGGCAAAATATGTTAAATCTTTTATACTGTTAAATTCATTCCTGAATATATATTTTATAATATTGTTAAAAAATATCTAATTTAAGTGGCAGATTTTTTTTTAATGTATTGCATTTTTTTTCTAACTTTTTCATCTAATATGTATGCATTAGTACTTAAAAAAAACTAAAGTAACCTTTAAAGAAATTTTGGAAAAAAATTATACCGACTCACGAGTCATGCTTTTTTTCCGTTTATGGGATAGTTTATTTTATATTTGAAACATTTATTGTATAAAAGCAAAAATAAATTAATAAAAACATTTGGTTACAAGCGTAAATAGCAGATAAATTACAGTATTTTGTAAAAATAAAAACATGTCCTAATTTTAAAATGCCAGGGGCTTTTGTGTATGACAGTTAATAAATTGAACGTGACATGTTGACAATTTATTTGTTTCCCTTAATGATATTTGTACATGTTAATTCTAAGTTTATAGCCAACTTATAAATAATCAATAGTATTTTTCAGTTCTATACATTAATGAATTTTAAAATGCATTTTCATCAACTGATTTACAAACAAAATGTCATGGAGTGATTTCTGTGTTACGTGCACTAAACTATTAACGTTGTAACGAATTCGTATTAACAGTGTTTTATTGTGAATAAAAAAAACTAGGTACACACATGATCTTTGTGAGTGCTTACTAAAAATTGTTTGTAACGAATAAAAAATGTAAAATTTAAATTTTAAATATTTATGTACATTATTTTCAATTCGATATGTAAATATTATCAATAACATTGCATTTTTAATATTGACACAAGTAAAAAACTGGCTGTATTTTATTGTATAAGGTTCATTACACAAAGTGGAAAAGATTTTTTTATTAATACGCGGTACGTGTAAACTCGCGGGATTTTGGTTATTATTATTATCAAGGTAGGAACGTAAGTACATTTTAAAGGTAAAGAATAATTAATTATTTAGATACTTTAAAGACATCCTTTGTATAAATTATGATGTCTTAAAAAGTTTAAAAGCGGTTTGCACATTTCTTTAATATCTTTATCTTTAATAACCTCTGTTTTATGTATGCATAGCAATAAGTTTTCAAATCAAATATTCTAGTTTTGCTACTAACACAAACGAAATTTGCATGTTTTGATAATTTACAGACAGGCGCACCCATTGACACAGGCTTATTAAACATTCGGATGCACCATATTTTTGTAATATGTAACTAAAATATCATCGATTAATTTTTTTTAAATCCTGCAGAAAGTTTTAACTTTTTTGTGTGTAATTAAAATTCATCAGTATATTTTGAAATTTAAAAAAATATGTATTTGATTCATAGTAAAAATTATTAATTAAACGTAGAAAGTATGTAACTTATTTGAAAATAACCGAAAAAACATGCTATTTAAAAAAAATATGGTTCAGTAATTTTAACCATACGTTTTGTGTCACCGGATAGTATTTGTTAAAAATTGAATTTCACAGAAAAAAACAAGGCGAATCAATTTTCAGTCGCCGATTAAAAAAAAATTCGAGACAAAATACAAAGCTGCGAAACGACCCGGACCAAATTAAAATATTAATCGTTAATGTAAATAATAATTAAATTTTACAAAAAACTAAGTAAAGTGTATTTTACTCATATTCAATAAATAAAATAAAAAAAAGCGAAAAAATTCATTTTTAATAAGAAAAAATCGAAAAACACCGGGACATATTTTTTCAGCAGTCAAATATATATTTTTAATAAAAATGTGAATAGTAGAAAAACTCAATCTTTTAAATATGGTATAGTTAATATGAATTTTAAACAGGTTTTACAAAAAGTTGTCACTGTTTTGAATATCATCAATCATATCTGCACAATATGTAATAGTCTACATTTTTTTGTATATGATAAAACCGATATTTTTGCTACAAAAAATACCCTAGTTCATTGGAAAAGATTTTTATTATTTATTAGGTATCTGATATTGGAGCAAAAAGTATGGTGTTCATTTTCAAAATTACAAATTGCAAGTTTTTGCTAGTCGATTCCATACATGTTTATTGATCTTTAATTACGAAAGTGTAACGTCGAAATAACACAAGTTCTAACATGTGCTTTTAATTTATATTTACACGATAATATTATTGTTTTCTTACGAAGATATTCACGTGTTTAATAGTGACTCTATACTAAATGGGTTGTGTTTTCTGGGTCCATTTTTTTGTTCGGCCGCCCCCATCGCCGCTCCCGCCGTAAGATCGAGAGAAACCGCTCTCTGACTGTCGAAATCGAATCTCGTCGCCGACGCATCGAATCTCGTCGCCGAGGGATCGAATCTCGTCGCCGAGGTGTCGAACCTCGTCACCGAGGGGTCGAATCGCGTCACCGAGGTGTCGAATCTCGACGCCGACGAAGGGTCGAAGCGGATTGAGGGGTTAAACGACGTCGCGAGGAAGCTTGCGGGGTGCAAGACTTTCCCGGGTGTGGGGCTGAAGTTTCTCGTGCTGTGCACATCCGATGTTGAACTGTCAGAGTTGTGACTCGAGTTCAAGTTATCGGTCAAGTGTCGCCTGATGGAGAAGTCTTCTGGCCCGGAATCATCGTCAGAATCGCCGCCATTGACCACGTCTATCATGCATTCTTCACCGTCGACCTCGCCATCGGAGTCCGTCAGGATGCCAGCGTTTCTGTGTTGAGCGAGGTACTCTTGACGAAGAGCATCCAAATCCACGGCGATACCTTTAGCTCTCAGTTTTCTCGCCTGGCGGTCCAAAGCTTTGGCGAGCTTCTTTCGTCGTCTCGCCCTGTTAAAAAAAAAAAAAATCATTAGAAAATGCTTTAAGAAGGCCACGATAAACGAATAAAATACCCGAAATCAAAACATTTTCAGGTAATTGACTTCTGTGCACAAGAAACTATTTTATATTACTGCTTCCTTTGTATATTATCAAGTCACTTAAAATGTAAGTATATAAAAACTGATAGAATTTATTGGTTTAACATATTTTGTTTTGGTTTTTCCTACAACTTTTTTTTTCATGACTTAAATTTTCTGCATAAAAGTCCGTTTACTTGTGAACAATACAATAAATGTGACAATATTGTCTTGTCCAAGCTTCGCTCAGCTGGATCACGCGAAACAAACGCTGAGACAATACGAAAATTCGGCCGCAATTTACGCGTTAGCACTGCGAAAACACTACGGCGTTTATTACTAGCGAGTTTACAAAAAACAATATTGACTTGTTTTGGAATTGTTTAAGGACGAACAAAGTAGTAAAAATGTTTATTTCTGCCTCCATTTTCGGCAGAAAAAATGTGCGGGAGCGACACCTTCACGATGAGCAAATCGCTACTGTCACAAGGTCCTGTCCGTGCGTGTTCACATGAAGACAATGCTTCCGCGCGCGGCGGAAGGGGGCTATCACTGTTCCGTGGAGATAGCTTGCTTGTTATCCCTGTAGCGATGTCTTAGGATAATTTACACGTCGAAAATCCTGGACAAAACATTATTCTATTGTCCACATGTAAACGGCTTTTGACTGTGACACTTTTCTTAACTATTGAAACTTGAGAACATGTTTTAATTTATTTATTTATTTAACAAATTTACGGACAATGTATAATTTAAACAAATCATACAACAAAAAATAATAATAATACAGTAACAAATAATAGAAGCAATACAAAAAAAGAAAAGCAAAGACAAGTTAATACATTAGACAGGCATTATGGAATCCAGGTTAATTCTACAAATATACAGTCAATTTATTGGGAATATTTCTATACCTCAGAGGCAGACGGATGCAAATCCAAACATCAAATGTTCAAAAAAAGCCTCAAGAATCTACTTTCTCTAAGTAATTTCTAATATTTTATCGTAATAATTTGTATTTCCAGTATCTTCATACATTAGTTTTTTTCAATAAGGCTCACTTTTCTTCAAAATCACTGGATACGAATATCGAAATGTCATTTCACCAAATTCTGGATTTGCATCCGTCTGCCTCCGAGGTACAGATTTTTTCAGTCTATTTGTAAAAAAAACTCAATTTACAATAAAAATAATTAAGATCTTGATTTTCATTTACAAATCTAATCATTCTCTGTAGAGGCGCATGGAAACCACAATTGAAGACCGTTTTAACAAAACGAAATATCTACAAAATGTATTTTTTTCATGAGAAGGTTTTTTCATGTTTAAAATAAAACTATTACGATTTTAAATAAAATAAAAATTACGTTTTTTAGATAAAATCTTTACACGTGTATCAAAAATCAACTATGTAAAATCAGTAAAAAAATTATAAAAATGTTCTAAATTCACGAATTTTCACAAAAAAGAAATATCTACATATTTTAGTGATTTTTTTGGAAATTTGATTTATGTTGGGAATTAAATATGTTTACTTCGGCGAGAAATCAATTTAAACTGATTTTTTGTAAAATCATATGTTTACTGACATATCTAAGTACCTATGTAAATATACACATTTGGGTACACACCTCCTATATATTTTTTACATACATAATACCACAAATAAAGTGATAACAAAATATATTTCAAATAATATTATTGTATTATTATTATTATACTGCTTTTTTCTTGGCCGAAATCAAATTATGTTTGTGTCTTTTTTTCGATTTTAAACTTAACACTCCAAAAAAATATGTAGATATTTCGCTTTGTGAAAACTCTATGTAGTGTAGTTATTTCGTTTTTGTAAAAATTCGCGATATTTGAACCGCTACAACTTCGCATATATATCGTTTTGTTAAAGTTTAAAGTATTTCACCAATCGGTAAAGCTCACATGGAAGAACGCATTTCAATAAAAAAACGCATTTGTTTTTTTTTTTGTGGAAATTTCACTTTGTCAAAACGGTCCTCAATTAGTCTTATGATGACCGAGGGTCAGAATTTCATTATTTCTGAGTCTACGTGAAGGAACATTAAGAGATATTTGTCGGAGAATAAAGATACAAACACAATTTTGGTGTCTGGGAAATAACATAATTTTAAATTAAACAAATTCCTGCTCAGTTTTTTAAATATTCAGACGAATGATTTTATTTGCTTCTCTTAAACGGATATCAGAGTTCATGAAATGATAAGGGGCTCACCTTTCTCTGGCCTTCAGTTCATTGGGCGGGATCGGTTCACCAGAGCAGGATTGGGGGTGAGCGTTGTGGGCGGGCCGCCCCGGCCCCTTCTTTGTGTGTTCCTTTTTCCTCCATTTCGCGCGTCTGTTTTGGAACCAAACCTGAGAACAAGATAAAATAAATCATTATTTTTTCGCTTTTAAACAATACTCTAGTTATGATTGTTTAAATAAATGTACTTTTAAAAAACATAGACATATTCAACTGCAGTAAACACAATTTTAAAACAATAATTAAAAAACTGTTTTATGAAAAAATTATGTTTCTTTATAAAAAAAATATTTTTACATTATAAATTTAAGTTGTTTCTATTCACTTATATCAAACACAAACTCACCCTGTCTATAAACCCACCCTCACACCCATATACACTCACACAAATATTCACATACCTACCAAAACCATACTCAAAACACAAAAAAACTTGCACACATGCACGTCTATGAATTAATATCTAACTGAACTGGATTTTTACAACTGTATTTATGTAGGAAACTGATTTGGCTTTATTTTATGTTTTTTTTATAATGTTGTGCATATTTTTTGAATAGCTGTTTTTTTTCTGAACAAAATAAATAAAATAAAATTAAAATCAACAAAATAAAAAATAAAAAGCAAATCTATTTGAGATAATGTATCTAGGTATAAAACATTTTTTTATTTGTTTTCAAAAATATTTACATTATAGTCTTAAAAAAAGTCCCGCTGAGTTGTATACATACTAGTCGTCAGCAGGTTCTTATAAATTGCTTCGATTTATAATAATTTTACTAGAAAAACGTTACATATTTATCCCATATTTTGTTTTATTTATTTTTGCACCACAACAGGCCAGGAGGCCCAATTACAGTGGTGAATCACAGAACACCCAGGCTTGAGAAAATACACATTTTAATTTTTGTGTTCTCACCGGGAATCGAACCCGGAACCTTTCGTGTGTGAGTCAAGCGTCTTGACCACTACACCACGGAGGCAGCCACATTTTATTACACTATCAAAAACTAAAAACCATCACTAATACAAAAATCTTTTTTCGATTAACCATAATTTGAGCATACGTCTCACTACTGTATTTAACTCAGTATTTTTCATATTGTTTGGTAACATGTTAAATATTTTAGGTACACTGTATTGCAGTGTCCTTTTGCCATATTTATTGCAATATCTAGGAACAGCTAGCCCTTCCATACTAGTAAACCTGGTGTTGTAATCATGTACCAACTTGTGTTTATACTCGGAATGCGGCGCATGCTGACAAATTAAGTTGTACCAAAGAAGTTTGTAGTTCGTTTTACTTACATACATCAGGGCCTATATTACAATAGAACGTTAACAATCTATCTATCTAAAAAGTAAAATTAAGTTTTTTGTATGAAAAATAGAATAAGTAAATCTACAAGAAAAAAATCTAAACATAAACTCCGACGAAGATACTTTGAATTTTCATACTAATATTTCATTCTCATACGTTCATAAATATCAATTTTACTTTATATCGTCTTAATATGTGCCGATAAAGATAGTGTGTCGCCTCCTAGGTTAATATATCTACAATTAAATTTGGAAAGGTATCCAAAATAAAACACTTTTATTGTATTTAATTCTAGATTATTATTATTTTTAATTACGAGTATGTGACGCGTTTCGTCTTGTTAGGACATTATCAAACGTCCAAAACGATAATTTCCTAACAAGACGAAACGTGACACATAAATATTAAAACAATAAAAGTAGAATTAAATCCAATAAAAGTGTTTTATTTTGGATACCTAACCAAATTTCATTAAAATTAAATATTACAATGCATATAGAGAACATTTTTGGAAAAGGGAATATGAAACACTTTGACTAACACTTTTCATTATATCTATGTTTAAACATCCATATTTCTTTAATTTAATATTCACCATTTCTGTTGTGATATGTTAAGGTTAGTACGTACATATACTATCTATGTTGTCGTGTTTTTAGATGAAGAATGATTTATTTTTAATACTTTAGGCGTTAATGCCTAACTTTGTAATTAAACCTTTCAATAAATGTTAGTAAATATTTGTATATAACCACTTTTCTATGTTGACCGCTTTCGAAACAGACCCGTCTCTTCGTCAGGGTACCAATAACTCTAACATAGAAATCAACTTTTGGGTACGTCTCTTTAAAATGTTGTATTTTTAAATTGCAGAAAATGTGTTTTTTAATTACTGTTATTGTTATTAAATGGTTTATTTTGGGATAAATTGTATATATTTATTTTACAAAATGATGAAATCCAATTTTTTTCATCTCTATCTTTATCAGTCTGCATAGAACATCTATCGGCAGTTTCTTCCACTCGACTGCATGTATTTGAGGCCTAAAGCCTCCCCAAGGGTTGGCGGGATGGGCCTCCCCTACCAATAAAAACACTGTCATCTTTAACCGACTGTCTTTTGCCAGTGATTCACACCCCCGCCGCAGAGAGGGAGGAAATGAAGGAAGTTGTGAAAGGGACGGAGGAATGGCGGACATTTTGGGGAGAAAAATTAAATATCGATTGGCGGTGTTACTTTCTTAAGGGTGCGTTTATTTCGCAAGGGTTGGTTGCGTACAGTTAACATTACGAATGTAAATATTTATTTCTCGGTGTGAATAATTTTCAATAAATTTGAAGTATGTACGTTTTTTAAAGTCCGCGTTATTTTTTTTGTACATATTAATTTTTAATCTAATATGTTGATTTCTAGATTTGCATATATTTAAAGAAGTAACATTACATATCGTATATACACTTGTCTTAATATCAAATAAATAATATTTTATAAACATATATTAAACGGTTCATTATAAAAACGATTTCCATGAGACTGTCATCAATTTATTTTTTGGAAATGCAAGTCTGTATATTTAAAAAAAAAATATGTCTTAAAGATTCCACTATCATTAAATTTATATCACGGTTTTGGGTGTTTTTCTTAATAACGTATACAATTTTTATCTGTTATTTATTTGGTAAGTTTTGCTATTTTTTTTCACGAATGATCGGAAAACGGACATATAACCCACTATTTCCCAATAAAGAAGACTTAAGCAATAGAGTTGGCAAGAAAACAAAAAATTTGAGTAAAAAACATTTTACAATGAAATGGAAATCAAAATTAAGTAGATACTTATATAAAAGGTTCAGGGGCGAACCGTTTATAGAAGCAATTATGCGCAGCTTACCATTATATTAACCTATCCATAATAATATTATACGGTAACTTTATTTACAGAAAACCAAGAAAATAATTACTGTTTCTTATAAATCATTGCCATTATTTGTATTTTTCTCCAAATAAGAATAAAAATATTGTAGAGCGCGCCCAGCCTCAGCTATGAGCCAGGAAACTAGCCGATTACTCCAGCTTATATCTTCATACAAATAAGTGTACTATACTTTAAACATCTTAAACCCAGTGGCGGGATTTTTCTCCTCGAGTAAACTTGCAGATTACACAAATTCTTTGAAGATTCTCGATTTGGAAAACAGTATTTCAAACATTATTTCTTAAGGACTATTTTTCTTTGAGAGGATACTTTTGACATATGACTTGCAACACATGTGGCGCTCGACGCGGCCGTTTTTGGCATTGTTCATTTCTACAATAAATCGGCCAGTTGACATTTTAACCGCAATGAGAATACCTCATACTGACTAATTCATTGTACTATTTATTAAAAACTTTTGTATACATAATGTGTTAAAAAAATAGATAATATAGCTACACAATATAATATATCACAAAGTTACGTCGTTTGAGTTGATTTCATAAATGGGAGTTGTTGTATCACACAGAACCACAGAAAAAAAAACGATTTACAGTATTTGTCACTTACATTATATTATGTACCTACTATGCTTTTGTGTAAGGAGTTTATCTCATATCTCTATTCTATTTGTTTTGTTATTTGTAATATTTTTTGCTCCCTTTTAACTTTTGTAAATATAATACGTTTTGTTTTTGGCTATTACTACTGCAAAATGGTTAAAACCAACAAAAAACCGTTTTATAAATATTTTTTCAAAAATTGATACAAATTTATCTTTTTAACCAATCGACAGATAAAAGTTATTTTACTATTTGAATTTATGATATTAATATTTACTTTAAGTGTAAGTAACAGTTGATCGAGATACATTGCATTTATTGTACAAATGCAGTACCCTATGCACCATCTGACGAAGATAATGGTATGATGATACAAAATAATAAAAACCTCATTTTTAAGTCTTAACTTGAATAGATAGTATTTCCAAAAACTCCTTGGGAATATTATGTAAATCATTGTTTAATTCGTTTTCTAAATAAATAAAAAAAAGTCAGGACGTGAACATAAAAAATAAATTGAATAGTTAATTCAATCTTAAGTAGTCTTTATTTATGTGTGCGTAATATAATTTATAAAATTTAGTATTCAAATGTGCGTACCAATACAAACAAAAGTTAAATGTTTTAGTTCGGCGATAGGTAGTATTTAAAACACATTTATAAACGTTATTTAACAATTTAATTGTCAATAATTTTCTGAAAGTAAATTCCGAAAAGTGCATTAATAAAATTAATATACTTTTCTTGATAACCCTGTATCAATACTGAATTATATCTGTTGGCGGTGAGATCTGAATATCAAATGCCTTTGCTTGGAAGAGTAAGTTCCGAGAAATCTGTTTAGGGGTGTCTTGTCTCGTGGAAAGCGGGGGTGGGAGAAAAATATTGGAAGGGGAACAGTGCATTCTGATTGGTCCAACTTGCGATAGGGGAAAACTGTTTAAACAAGCTTCACGGTACTACAAAAACTTATTTTACTTAACTAATAGCAACTGTGAAAAGCCCATTTAAGGGTAGTCTTTTTGGATCACGATTTTCACGAATTTAAATGATGGAGATGGCATTTTTTTGGAAGAAAATTTTTGAAGCTTATCATCTCAACCATACTCTTTCTTATTGGTGCATAGAGCACTGTATTTGGTTGAGTTATTTCACCTACAAGGCAAATATTTTTTAATGTCAATTCTTCTATTTATACCAGTTAGGTAAATCAACAATATTTTGAGTGTGTCAAAATGCTTCCTAACAAGACTGGATTTCATTACTAGTAGGTGGAATAGATTAGCCAGATAAATCTCACCCAAATCAATAAAAGTTTCAACTCTTTTGCTTCGCAAAAAGTTCATGAAACGTGAGTGTTGAAACGTGGGTCGAAAGATAAATGTTACACAGTACCCTGCTAATGACAGAGCATAAGCCCTAGACTCTCATATTCTTTTTTCGGAAATGTTTTCCTTCTCGGTAGCAATATTTTTTTCTTTATAACTCTTGGCATACTCAAAACATTGTTGACTGGCTTTTTTCATGCATCTCGTTTAGTTTATTGTGATAAAAAAGTAATAATTATTTAACATTAAACTTTTTTGATTGAATTTTTTGGGGCAACTAGTTCTTGGTTGTTTTTAAATTTCAGTTAATATTAAAAAGTTGAAATGAAGGAAAATCATCTTTATTACAGTTTGATTATTTCACCAGAAATCTCTTTATTTCGTTTGAAGTCCTTAAAAAAGTTTTCCACCAGGATTCACTTTGATACGATTCGGGAATAAATTATTGGAAGGGTCCCAACCCTCCACGGTCGGAAAAATATCTCTTCTCGGAAAATCTGGAGAAAATATTTCCCACTTAAAAATAGCTGAAAACTTATTTCATCCATTCTTCATTATGAAAATGTTACTGAAAGGTCCTGAAAATACGCAGCAAGCTTCTAGACGACATTTCAAAAATTAATAAAACAAATTATGCCTTTGGAACATAATATATATATATGTGTTCAGCACCCTTGAGGTGATTTTCACAAAAATGGCGCTATATAAATTATCCAAACATATATGTAAATGTATAAATTAATTTATTCAATTTCAGACATTAATTAAGTACCTACATAATACTTGTGGCTTCGTTCGCGTGGTATTAGGGTCAAATTAGTTTATTATTAATTTGTTGGCGGTCTCCGTGGTTAAGACGTTTAACTTACGAACGGAAGGTTCCGAGATCGTTTCCCGGTGAGAAAACAAAAACTTAATGTGAAAAAAAGTGAAATGTAATAAATCTCAAGCCTGCATGTTATGTGTTGTAATTTACCACTGTAATTGGGCCTCCTGGCCTGTTATGGTGAATAACAAAGATTTTTGCCACTGAATCCGAACTCTGGGTGTATACATACGCGACACTACAAAATAATTTCACATTTTGGCATATTTTTTTTGTATTATTAAATTGGAATAAGATTTGTCCGCATGCCGTTTAGTGGTGACTTATTTATACTACGCCTGGCTCCCATGCAAGTTTTGGGTTCCATCATCGACTAGTTTACCGCGATTTTTTGTTGAAACATTGATAAAATATTGTGTAACAACCCGCATCGAACGTATTATGTAATTTTACAGCCACGACCCTTCGTAAAGAACAAAAGTGACCGCAAAGAAGTAGTAAAATAGTAAACACGGAATTATCCTCCATGTAACTATGTGACGTGGGATTATCACCTTGTGTTCCCCGGGGCTTCCCCATCCCGGGGAGAAATGGGGAAACTAAGATGGCGGCGGACCGCTTCCGGTCGGGAGTAAACGCGCCCCCGGGAATTCTGGCCATATGTGTTTAGAAGTCAAGTGATGTGTTTAGGTTTTGCAAACTTTGATCGTGATATATTTATTTATTTATTGTAAGACCAGTCTATTTAACTCATCTGGGCCTAAGGGGGTACCAAGCAGTAGCGAGTGGTGATATTTTTTATAGGTATTCTACAAAAAATAAACAATAATATGTACCTACACATAAGTACACAATATATAAGTAATATAATTATAAATAGTTATTTTTTCTATGGTTCTGTGAAAATCAACTCAAACCGCATTGATAATTATCTTTGCCATAAGAGTAGCTTTATTTTATGCATATTTAATACAATATTGCACAAAAGTTTATAAAAAACTCATTTTGGGACATGCAGATAACAATATTTATTTACAGACGTTTTTATATTTTAAACTATAACATTATTTACAAAAGCAGAATAGAAATTATGATACGCTACAAATTAAAAGGGTGTGAAAAAGTATCAAAAAAATACAAAATAAACATAATACAAGGTATGGAAATGAATTCAAAATGATTTATACGCAATACAATCTATAAAAAAAAGAACAAAAAAAAAATTAAAAAAAAAATAAAATATCAAAAATTATATGTATGTGTAATATACAAGCTAAACGAGTATGAGAGTGCAAATGTTAAAAAAATACTAGAGTAAAAAAGTTTTTAAAATTGATAAAATTATGAACCTAAATACAGTTTAAAAAAACATAAAAAGCGTATTAAAATTACATATACTTAATACAAACTAAAAAAGTATAAAAAAGCATAAAAATCATTTCAAAAGTACGAGTATTAAAAATTAAATAAACAAGCAAAAACGGTAATACGTTAAAAAATATATGTTCAAGATGTTCAAATATGGGCAAAATGGTGAATGTTACACAGTGTGTCAAGTGGTCACTTAAACCAGTCAATGACAGACAATACACCTGTAGATGCCTAGACTTCTGTATTACCTTCTCTAAAATGTTCTTCATCTTTGTTGTAATATAGTATTTGTATATATTTTAGTTTTTTCCTTTCTCCTCCTTCTTTCCTTCCCCCTTTACACCCTTTCTCTTCATAGTGTAATTCCCCTCTCCTCCTCTCTACAATATATATATATTTTTTTTTAAATATTTATGTTTATCAATATTTTGTTTTTTAATAAAAATGTTATAATACACCAATAATATGTTCATTTACCACTGAATTTCTCAAATTAAACGAATTGGGTAGGTAGGAATATATTGCTTTGTGGCAATATTCCCACCCTTATGCATATGTATGTAAACTGTAAGTATTATTGTTTGCAGATGACATGAAGATTTTTAGGACCATTAACAATGTTGATGATTGTGCTATATTGCAAAATAATTTAGATGAGTTATCTGTATGGTGTTCTATTAACAACCTTCAATTGCATATAAAAAATGCCATATCGTGAGATTTTTCAGGATAAAAAATCCTATTTTATTTGACTACTCAATCGGTCAGCACTGAATTGGATTCAGTTACTGAGATGCGGGATTTGGGCGTGATTTTTGATCAGAAATTGTCTTTTATCAGTCACATTAATGATATTAGTAGTAGATCTTTGAAGACGCTTGGGTTTATTTTGCGCATCACTAAGGACTTTAAAAATATAAACACTGTAAAAATTTTATACACCTCCTTGGTGAGAAGCATCTTGGAGTATAATTCTACAATATGGAGCCCTTATTATGCCTCTCACCAAATTACCATAGAAAGAGTTCAGAATAGGTTTTTGAGATATGTTAGTTTTAAATTAGGAATACATAATGAATTTCGTAACTGTGATTATTTATTAAATATATTAAATTTAATTAAATTTATGGACAGGAGAACTTTTAATGATTTATTAGTTTTATTTAAAATCGTTAATTCAGTATTGGACAGCCCTGAAATTTTGGCCCTCATTGGTTTTAAAGTACCAGTTAGAGTGACAAGGCTAGTTCAACTTTATCACTGCAACAATCATATCTCAATATATTCTAGCAATTCAGTACTGAATCGTCTACACGCGCTGGGTAATAAACATTCGGATTTAGGTGACATGTTTTTATTGAAATTTCCAGCTTATAAACAATTACTTGTAAAACATTTTAGTGTGGAATCAATATTTTAATTATGTTCTTTCTAAGTAAGCATTGAAAAAGTTGTTACTGTATATACTCCACTGTAAATACTTATGTCTGTATGTAATGTAAAAGGTACTTGTACCGTTAATTCTTGAAAAATAAAATAAAATAAACTGTATATGTTTATTAAGTGTTTAAATAAATTCATATTTCCGGTTTCCGGGAAGCCATGTTTAGTTTGTTTTTATATGACTGGGGTTCACTTTTTAAATATCTGAACAACTCACTGACGACTACTAGTGACGTCATGAGCAGAGTAATTTCAAAATAAAACTATTGAGAATCAAAAAGGTGGTGAAAATAAGATACATAAATATTTGATAGTCTATTAACAAATAAAAATCCAAAGAAAAACCACTGAACTTCCTCATGAAAAGTGAAATTATTGCTCAGTTACCTTTCTCACTAAAAACAATATTATTTCTCAATTGTTTGATTTAACTGTAGCATATAAAATTAAATAATATTTTTTGCAATATTTGACGAGTACAATATTATTTGTACTTTTTAAATGACACGGGCGAATAGACACAAATAATCAATAAGTTTTGAGTGTAATTTTTATGTATATTCAGAAACGTGTGGCTATATGGCTTTCTAATCTAATCGATAATTTTTCATGATTTTTCACGGGTACCCGTTTTTACGGCACGTAGATTTGATTAAATAAAACATAAAAACTTAATAACAATAAATAATATCGACGGTGGAAAGAGAAAAGTTATTGAGCGAAATGTAGCAGTTCTAGAAGAGGAAATTAATTTTATTTTACATTTTTTTTTAAAATATAAAATCTCATATATACCTACCTACCTATTGTTAACAAAAAGCGGACGGGAACGAAAAAAAGAATTTCATTCGGTTTTGTAAAAGGTTGGAAATATTTGAAGAAAGGAAAGGAACACGGAAATGGACGTACATTTGATACGATGAGGATGTTCTTCCATTTTGGACACTAGGTGATGAAATTCACTACGAATTATGTAACGATTTATAATAACTTTTACAACGACGCATGACGAATCCAATAATTTTTAGCAATGTTATGTTATGTCAAAAATATGTTTGTTTTGTTCCTAATCTTCTTATTTTGTATTTCTCCTGTCTTGATGTAGGTACCATGATGATGGGTCAAGGAAAGAATGCGAAAGAAAAGTAATCGGACAGAAATAATATCGATAAATGCTGTTGCAAAGCAACTTTATATATGTATAATTTTATGTTTATAATATGATAATAAATACATAATCAAAATAATTTTAAAAGTTTAGACCTGTAAGACCGAGCATAAATAAACTAACACAAGCAACAACAAATACGCGTTGACAATTGAAGTTAACAGTTAATAGATAACATGCGCGCTGATTTTATGGCTTAGATATTTTTTCTGAATTTGACCACAAATTTGACCCAATTTGTGTTCCACACGACACAATATTAATTAGGTCAAATCTTGCACAGATTCTTTGTTTCATTTCCGAACGCATGTAAGACGAGCTTACTAAGGTGAAATGATTTATGTTGAAAGTATTCGATTTAATAAGATCCTAACAAATATGACATGTGTATACAAATGATTTATAAGGAACGGGTTATTAAAATACGGAATTAACTGAAAGGAGTGAGGCAGATAAGTGTTTCAAGAGGGAAAAGGAAATGTGATGTATTTATTTAGATAGTTGCAAAAAAAACTTAAACAACTAATTAAATCTTACATTATACTCAATATGTACAAAAATAATTTTAGTTAATATATTTCAATCTATTAAATTCAGACGCATTGTGTTTCATAATTTTATCGTTTTCCGTTCTTCATCTGATTAAATTATTTGAACAACTTTGTATGCGTCATCTCTCGGTTTCTGGAGCGTTTTTTAAATCGTGTTTTATCATGTTTCTCCGTTTTTATATTATTTATTCACATATATGTAAGCGTAATCATTGTATAGATTCATAAATTTATTTCAGGAAATAAAATTGGAACGCAGATTTCTTATGGGAAAAGTCTGTCGGTTTGCCTTATGTATGTAAAAACATGGTTAGTTATCTTGTGATTTATTTACACTAATAATATTTTTTTGAATCCGATTGAATTGGTTATCAATTCAAATAATACAATTTATATTGCAAAAAAAACGCAAAGGTAAATAAATATCTAACTACATATAATATTGTTTGCCTCAGTCCAAATGGAACCCGTGGCCCTCTGATCAAAAGCAATCTTGTATCGAAGCCGCTGCGTACAAAAACGAAAATCATTTGTATCTATCACCGTTTTTGCGTCCAATAAAAAATGGCCCAACTTGATTCGAAAACTTTCTATTAATTATTGCAAACATGAGTCTTTTGTACCTTCATAATAAGAAGTAAGAAAGTAAGATTAAAATAAATATTAGAAGCAATAATTTTTTGATTTTCCATGTTGAATAATGTATTAATTTCAAACTACATATTCATAAATATTCATCAAAATATTGTGGCTTTGCCTGAGTTAAGCCATAATAATTAACAACCATAAAAAAAATTAAGTATATTAAAATAATCAATAATTTCACATGATACAATATTTTTTTAAAAAAAAACATCCAAATACGAGATATAACATTAAGTACTTTGATAATAATAATTATACAATTAATATAATATAAATTTTTTATCCAAATAAAAGGAATAACTTTTAAAACTTATAAAACGAATACGAGTATATAAAACATACCTATGAATAAACAAACATATACCAGTGTATAAAAAATGTTATTAAAATTAATAAAATATAGTAAAAAAAAACATAATTCACAATAAGTTTTTCTGGGTTTTATGCCGTGTGTTGTTCGTACTATTTACCAACGTTTCGCGTCGCATTACAGCGTAAAATAAAAAAATATCGAAACAGTAATATTAAAATATGAATAAAAGGAAAGCAAAACGCAGGTGAACATGCAAAAATTATCTAGGACGTCAATCATTGATTCTATAACCCTCCCAAAGAGTCTCCAAAGATGTAAATGTTTCCCGCTCGCTTTTTAATTATGCTCAATATAATCTTATGCAAATAGTGAATAATTTGAACCGGTAGTTCTCGCATCCCTTTAACTGTGGATGTTAATTTTTTTGTAGTTAATACTGCATATTTTAATGGCAAAGCTGACCAGATCGTATTATCCTGGCAGAGTCCGGCTCGTACGTCCCAAAACAGGCAGATATTATTTCTGTCCAGAATCATCTAGCTCTGTTCTATTGCACAACATTTTCGGTGCCACAGGTACGTTTTATTTTTCCAACAATGGAACCTGTGAATAAAACGAAAATATTTATCTCCTGTAAGCAGATTGGCCATGGTTGGCCTGACACATATCTTATGATAAATAATAAACGGGAATTCGGCCAAAAAAAATAATTTTTTTATCTTTTTATATATAATTCCTCTGTACGTGTGATATATACGCCTCCTAAACGGCTTAACCGATTTACGTGCGGTTTTCAGAGAAATATAGATCTTGGCGCTGTGCGTGTTCGTAGATATTAAAATCTTCATTCGAGTGTGTAAAAAAAAAGTTGGGAGCATAAATGTTTTATTCACCGATCTACCAGGGTTGCATTGGAGGGGAATGCATTTGCAAAAAAATGGAAAGATGTTTTTTTTTTGTGTATAAAAAAAATGTTTTTAAATGTTTAAAAACAACATTTGTTTTTTGTGGATCTCAATCAGATTCTTTCCATAAATTACTTTAATTTCTACCCATTTATTTCTTTTGATTAGATTTTTGGTAACACTAAAATAATATTAAATTCAATACATTTTTAAAAATCGTACTCCTACATAAGTACACCACTTTGTTGGTGACACGACCGGAGTATGACGTTTGCAAAAAGAATGCAATATTTGAACATAAACAAGTACCTACTTAAATTTAATATTTGAATACTAACAATTTTTAGTTTTGGTATATATTTTTCCAAGGCAAGCCAACGTTCGGGCAGAACAACGTCTGTCGGGTCAGCTAGTATTGATATAAATATTTACATTTTAGTGTTACAATATTTATGTGACTCCGTGTGAGTTGTACCTCGTACCCGCTCATTCAGACTTTCTATCTATTTCTCAACTAAAATAAAATAAAACAAATATTTATTTTCACTGTTCAAATAATAATAAACGGATTATTTTAAAGAATATTTATTGCTGCAATCATTTAAAGCACACTCCGTTATTTTAAGTGTTTTTTCATCGCACCGTTTTGTAACAAGTAACACTTTAATCCATTCAACTGTAGCGTAACACTGGAAGTGTCTAATAAAATAATAATTGCTTTACTTAGCGCGATTTACAAATGAGCCTATTCATAAAGTCATAAAGGTGAATCCAGTTATTTTATTCCGTATAATTTATTCATATCTCTTCTAGATGGTGCTTCTTTACCTTGCAATTTATTACTCGAATCATAGCTATAAAACACTGTCTTAATTCGGTAGGTACATTAATGTGTGGAAATAAGACAGTTAGGTCGTTGATTAATCATATCACATAAATTTTTATTACGCATACGTATTTATTTAATAGTACGGTATTAGAAATCACTACTAAAACTGTTCTTATCGGAATCGGATCGAAAAGCGGAAAAACAATAAAATTATTTATATTTTTATATTGCGGTATATTTTTTGTGCTATTTACATATTAATTGATGTTTAAGTGATCAAGTGTTGGTTATAGATAAATATAACTAATTCATATTATTTTTTAAACATTTATCAGCGTGTTGAAAACATTAAGATCTCAGATAGAGTGCGCAACTCCAGTTTGGAATCATATTTTAATTAGATTAATAAAAAAACTCTTTATATTGTGTTTTAATATTATAAGTTGCATTTTTTTTAATTTTATTAAAAAATTTTGTTTAATCTAGCCTTTTTTTATATCTCATATATCGTTTTCCCTCATTTACTGCATACTTTTTTCCTTTTTTTTTAAAATTTACTTTATTTCTAAAAACATAAATTCTTTTATTTCCTTGTACTGTATTTCCTGAATTTTGAATTGATTTTTTTGTTTATGTACTTATGATTTATATGAACATATATGTAAAAGCTTTATGAGCGTAAAAATTCATTAAATGTATTAAATAATAGTAATCAAAAATAGTAAATTTATATACAAATACTAATCATGTTACAATTTTTTTTTCAAAAAACATGAGTGAAATCAAATAATTAATTTAATTTGCAATTATTGATTCTTTTCCAGGACACGGGACTTGATCATCAACAGCGAGCCATGGAATAAATCTAAATCATCACAGAATTGATTTTCAAGCAGCTTCATGCAGGTGATTGGTGAGTTTAATGAAAAATTATTACCTACTATAATAATGTCTGCAAAACCAAAAAATTACGTAATGCTTCAAAGTCCAAAGCAATAAAATGGAAATTGAATAAGTTAAGTCAGAATATTACAACGGAAGTTTATAAAATATGTATTCAATTTTGATTACTTAGGTTAAACATCCCCCTTAAACCCTCCTAAAATGTTTTAAAAATATTTTTTTAAATTATATTTTGTACTAAGTTGTAAAAAAATATGTTCTTTGCTATACGCATATATATTTTTAAACTATATCTTTTACTTATAATAGTAAAAATACGTGTACAGTTTTATTCCGCTTTTAATTATAAACTTTTACCAGTGACCGGGTTTCGTCGTGACCGACATCGTCGACATCGATCAGTCTGACGGCGGTTTTAAAGTGAGAAGATATAACTTGAATATATACCTACATTTATTGATAAAAATACTTTCGATATACACATTACATGTTGAGGAGTGTGGGATCAGGAAATGAGTTTGGAAGGAGGCAGGAAGAGGATCCAGGAAAGAACATAATTATTATTTACATGAAATACATAATAAATAAACATGCACTATGTGGGAATATAAAAATAAATCACCATGAAACGAAAACATGAAAAGTACGAAACATAATGATTTGTATAAAATTAATTTGTAAACAAAAGACTAATAAAATTTTAGAAAAACTCAAAAATAATACGAATGTGTGATTTCGAACCCATGCATGCGGAGTACCTATTTAGCTTATCTACAGTGACCCGTGTACCGTTTAATATTTCGTGCCTTGATGCTGTGCGGCTAGGAGTAGCAGGCGCCACATTCAACAGTATGAAGGGTATCTGGATATCGGATATTCAGTCAGTGAAAAACAAATGCCGCCTATATAACGCCTGCATAACACCTATTCTCCTCTACTCTACTAATTGTGGCAACCTCACTAGGGCCCAAAACAGCAACATACTGAGTTTTGAGAACTGGTGTCTCAGAAGAATCTTGTATGTGCGGTGGTTTGGCTTTGTCAGGAATGAAGTAAGAAGAGATCAGACGCAGCAAACTCTGGTGACAACTGACAACAAGCAGAGGCAATACGGTTGGCTGGGTCATATACTGCAAATGCCACCTCGTCGCTTTAGTTCGTTTTTGACCAACAGACCATTTCAACAAAATTTAGTTAAGTGTTCAAGAGTTCTGAGAAAGCCTTTAATTATAAAATACGAATGCCACAAAAATAATTTTTTTTATTGATTACGGGGTTTTTGACGACTTTCGTCTTAAGCTGTGA